>NC_058086.1:75313988-75365487 GCF_014858855.1 Bufo gargarizans | reverse complement strand
GTTCCCAGAGATGCTTAGCACTTGTTGGCCCTTTTGCCTTCACTCTGCGGTCCAGCTCACCCCAAACCATCTCGATTGGGTTCAGGTCCGGTGACTGTGGAGGCAATCTGGCGCAGCACCCCATCACTCTCCTTCATGGTCAAATAGCCCTTTGATTAAATTGAGTAAAAAAATTCATCGATGCAGTTTCCCTGCATCGAGTAATCGTTACATCACATGATCACGTAGCGGGAGTGAAATTAAGCGTCTCACTCACCGCTTCCGTGTCCTCCGGAGGCCAGAGAGGCAGGACTGAGCCAGCTGGCACAGAGGAGGAGGGAGGAGGAGGGAGTCTCTCCCTCCCCACTGTGCGCGGCTGCCGCTGAAAACCAATGAGGACAGAGTAGGAAGAGGAGGGGAGGAACTGTGGCCACTGCGCCACCAATGAATGTGCCGGCCATATCCCACAGGGTCCCCCTCCTGCCCCCCATCATTGGTGGCAGTTTGCAGTTCCGATCGGAGCCCCAGCAGTGTAATTCTGGGGCTCCGATCGGTTACCATGGCAGCCAGGAGTCACGCTACTGAAGTCCTGGCTGCCATGGTATGTTAGTAAGCAGAGAGCAGCGCATTATACTCACGTGCGCTGTGGCCGCCGGTCGCTCCTTCTTCTGTCTGTGCGGCGGATTGCTAATGCTTGCAGCATTAGCAATGCGCTGCACAGACCTATGAGAAGGAGCGACCGGCGGCCACAGCGCACGTGAGTATAATGCGCTGCTCTCTGCCCCAGAATTACACTGCTGGGGCTCCGATCGGAACTGCAAACTGCCACCAATGATGGGGGGCAGGAGGGGGACCCTGTGGCCACTGCCACCAATGATTGATACTGGGGAGGGGGGGGGGGCTTGCGTTACCAGAGGGGGCAGATCAGAGGCTGGGGGGAGGCAGATCAGAGGCTGGGGGCAGGCAGATCAGAGGCTGGGGGGGAGGCAGATGGAGAGAGAGTGGTTAATGGAGGCTGCAGGCACCAACTTGGCATATATAAAGTTATTGGTTTAGAGAGGGGTTAATGAAGGCACCTCCAAGGTCATTAACCTCTTCAAACCAATAACTTTATACATGCCCATTGGGTTTGGAGGGTTGTAATAATTCAATTAAGAATTATTAATTATGGTCAGAAAAATAATTAATCATAAAAAAATAAAATTTATAAAATTTGTCATAAATTCTTAAAATCATGACCTGGTGAATTGTAGACAACCTAATTGATACAATTCACATCTGAGTCTGACTATTTCCTCAGATAAATAAGTTCTTTTTGACGTGAGATGACGTTAATGATAAAACATGTAGTTCTGCATTATACAGTAATACACAGGTATTATAACAATATGCAGATTTGTTGATTACAAGGTTATAAACATATATAAGTAAATAAACACAATTATACATGCAAATGAATATATACAGGTCCTTCTCGAAAAATTAGCATATTGTGATAAAGTTCATTATTTTCTGTAATGTACTGATAAACATTAGACTTTCATATATTTTAGATTCATTACACACCAACTGAAGTAGTTCAAGCCTTTTATTGTTTTAATATTGATGATTTTGGCATACAGCTCATGAAAACCCAAAATTCCTATCTCAAAAAATTAGCATATCATGAAAAGGTTCTCTAAACGAGCTATTAACCTAATCATCTGAATCAACTAATTAACTCTAAACACCTGCAAAAGATTCCTGAGGCTTTTAAAAACTCCCAGCCTGGTTCATTTCTCAAAACCGCAATCATGGGTAAGACTGCCGACCTGACTGCTGTCCAGAAGGCCATCATTGACACCCTCAAGCAAGAGGGTAAGACACAGAAATTTCTGAACGAATAGGCTGTTCCCAGAGTGCTGTATCAAGGCACCTCAGTGGGAAGGAAAAAGTGTGGCAGAAAACGCTGCACAACGAGAAGAGGTGACTGGACCCTGAGCAAGATTGTGGAGAAGGACCGATTCCAGACCTTGGGGGACCTGCGGAAGCAGTGGACTGAGTCTGGAGTAGAAACATCCAGAGCCCCCGTGTACAGGCGTGTGCAGGAAATGGGCTACAGGTGCCGCATTCCCCAGAAACAGCGGCAGAAGCGCCTGACCTGGGCTACAGAGAAGCAGCACTGGACTGTTGCTCAGTGGTCCAAAGTTCTTTTTTCGGATGAAAGCAAATTTTGCATGTCATTCGGAAATCAAGGTGCCAGAGTCTGGAGGAAGACTGGGGAGAGGGAAATGCCAAAATGCCTGAAGTCCAGTGTCAAGTACCCACAGTCAGTGATGGTCTGGGGTGCCATGTCAGCTGCTGGTGTTGGTCCACTGTGTTTTATCAAGGGCAGGGTCAATGCAGCTAGCTATCAGGAGATTTTGGAGCACTTCATGCTTCCATCTGCTGAAAAGCTTTATGGAGATGAAGATTTCATTTTTCAGCACGACCTGGCACCTGCTCACAGTGCCAAAACCACTGGTAAATGGTTTACTGACCATGGTATTACTGTGCTCAATTGGCCTGCCAACTCTCCTGACCTGAACCCCATAGAGAATCTGTGGGATATTGGGAAGAGAAAGTTGAGAGACGCAAGACCCAACACTCTGGATGAGCTTAAGGCCGCTATCGAAGCATCCTGGGCTTCCATAACTCTTCAGCAGTGCCACAGGCTGATTGCCTCCATGCCACGCCGCATTGAAGCAGTCATTTCTGCAAAAGGATTCCCAAACAAGTATTGAGTGCATAACTGAACATAATTATTTGAAGGTTGACTTTTTTTGTATTAAAAACACTTTTCTTTTATTGGTCGGATTAAATATGCTAATTTTTTTAGATAGGAAATTTGGGTTTTCATGAGCTGTATGCCAAAATCATCAATATTAAAACAATAAAAGGCTTGAACTACTTCAGTTGGTGTGTAATGAATCTAAAATATATGAAAGTCTAATGTTTATCAGTACATTACAGAAAATAATGAACTTTTTCACAATATGCTAATTTTTTTAGAAGGACCTGTATAGCGTTAATATAAAGCATTACAAGCTTAACAATACATGTGAGTGGAAATAACTTGTCACATTATAACCAAGCCATTATTAGGTTAGGATATCAAATAGGAACATAATTTATATACATTACCTCTGTTCAGAGAAAACCTCATGATATCAGGATGGGCATGTCTAATCCTAGACATCAAATATGGAATGCTAAATACATTCTTTTCCCCTCTAACCAACTACACATCACATGATATATATATCTAAGCAATTATTTAATGCTTTGCTAGATTGAGTCTTAATTCTTCTGCAGGTAGAATGAAGTCTCACAATATCCTAAGGTTACATCTCAAAATGGAGATGATTAATTTATTTATTCGCCAATCTAGATGGTATAATTTCACCCACACTATCAAATTAGTCTTAATAAAATGAAATATCATTTTCTGTATCTCTTACCAAGTCCTAGTAGAAATCTCACTTCTGCTCCTAGGAAAGCTGGGTGATCCATCATAGAGCATGTAACCATGGCTTTCATCCTGATAGACACCTCTAGAGACTTCAACTTCTCTTCTCTCTCCTCTTTCTTGTGTGTGTGTCCCCCCTGTGTATGGTTTATGATCACAAACTTATCAGTTAGACACACCTTCCTAATTTGGAAGTTTCCAATCATATTCGGATGGGCGTGACTATTGATAAGAAATGACATCATAACCTTACCCAGAATGCACTTTTGCTACTGTTGTAATGTCACCTACTCATACCTAGGTGGCACTGCTGTGTAAGCTATTTGTATCATAGTATAAAGGGTTAACTTCTGTAAGTCTGAATAAAGGTATAATATAAATTTTGACCTTAAAAGGTTTAATTCAAAGCTATAGGGGTTAATTCTGACACTTGTAGCAATTAGAGACAGACCTCTAGGCGTCTCTCTGTTTCTCACACTGTTTATTTGTGGATCGTAAATAACTTCAATGGCTTTGTTTTCTCAGAGATATCAGTACCTCCTCTCATACCAAAGAGGTGAATAATTGTTACAAAACACACATCTTCACAGACACTCTTTTAGAGACAAAGATTCTCCTAATGAGAAATATATATAATATACTGGATACATGTTGTCTTCATAACATATAACAATATAATATATAGTAAAATATGTCCTACTGATTGTCTTATGCTAAGGACTAAGGTTCATTAAATGAATACATGAATATTATATATTTGCTTCATTGATAAATGCCTAATTGTATAGGTAATTATCACCAGCTTAGAGCTTATCTTTATCTCTTGTCATAAATTTAAGAGTAGACAAGGAAGATTCTTCTCAGACTTAGTCCTTAGTCCTGAGAAGAATAACACTAAAAAGTAGAAACCTTTGTGTGACCTTATTTTGGCCTTCTCAAGACATACAAAATTGTAACTATAGTCAAGCATGGCTCTTAAAGGCAATGCACATCCATCTTGACTAGAATAATTGAATATCGGTGCATTTACCTATGAAAAGGCACAACAGGTTAATGGAAGCACCTTGGCATTAGGCATGTATAAAGTTATTGGTTTGAAGGGGTTAATAACTTTATACATGCCTAATGCCAAGGTGCTTCCATTAACCCCTCCAAACCCAATGGGCATGTATAAAGTTATTGGTTTAGAGAGGGGTTAATGAAGGCACCTCCAAGCCCTATGCCTGTCCTTTAGCAGTGGTTTCCTAGCAGATATTCTACCATGAAGGCCTGATTCACACAGTCTCCTCTTAACAGTTCTTCTAGAGATGTGTCTGCTGCTAGAACTCTGTGTGGCATTAACTTGGTCTCTAATCTGAGCTGCTGTTAACCTGCGATTTCTGAGGCTGGTGACTCGGATGAACTTATCCTAGGCAGCAGAGTTGACTCTTGGTCTTCCTTTCCTGGGGCGGTCCGCATGTGAGACAGTTTCTTTGTAGTGCTTGATGGTTTTTGTGACTGCACTTTGGGACACTTTCAAAGTTTTCCAAATTTATAATGATGACCACTCGTTTTTCTTTACTTAGCTGCTTTTTTTCTTGCCATAATACAAATTCTAACAGTCTATTCAGTAGGACTATCAGCTGTGTATCCACCTGACTTCTCCACAACGCAACTGATGGTCCTAACCCCAAATATAAGGCAAGAAATCTCACTTATTAAACCTGACAGGGCACACCTGTGAAGTGAAAACCATTTCAGGTGACTACCTCTTGAAGCTCATCAAGAGAATGCCAAGAGTGTGCAAAGCAGTAATCAAAGCAAAAGGTGGCTATTTTGAAGAACCTAGAATATGACATATTTTCAGTTGTTTCACACTTTTTTGTTATGTATATAATTCCACATGTGTTAATTCATAGTTTTTATGCCTTCAGTGTGAATCTACAATTTTCATAGTCATGAAAATAAAGAAAACTCTTTGAGAAGGTGTGTCCAAACTTTTGGTCTGTACTGTATATATATTAGTGTAAAATAAAGCGATTGCCGTGGCACTGCAGTGTATCAGTATCAACGGAGTGCCAGCGGCTGTGAAGGCGATCCCCCTTCAGATAAATAGTATAAGAAATTCCACGGCACCTCCAAGGCGTAAAATCAGAAAAGACTTTTATTCACCAGACAGCGACGTTTCGATCTTCCTCCTGGGATCTTTCTCAAGCAGTGACAAGCAATACTAGTGCTTATATTTATACAACTTACATCCTTATTCAATCGAATTTTATCAAATATCAATTAATAAAGCCATCAGAAAAAATCATAAAATAACCCTCAAAATACATCAAATATAAGGTGTAAATACTGACATTATACGTGTATCATGCAATAAATGTACCGCAGATATATATATTTAAAGTGTATTCATAAATACCATATTTAAACATACAGTCATCATAATTCATCAATGCAAAGAAATCTACATACAGGTGTGCCTATAAACATAATTACATACAGGTGTACCTTTAAAAACAAAGTAGGACAGGTCCTAGAGGGAGCATGGAAGGAGATCAGCGAGGGGTTTAGCGTGCCGGTCTTTCATCTGCTCATGTCACAGGACCTTAGAAAGCTTCCGGATCACGTGACTCAAAGTCTGATCACATGATTACTATGTATATATGAATCCAACGTTCTGCGTTCCAACATGGAGCGCAGAGCGTCAATATATGTCACTGCGTCTGTGTGCTGAATCAGAGCTTGCGTTCCACAGGTAAAGTGGAACGCAAGCACCTCCAGAGCAACCTGACCTGGCCATACATACATCAAAGATGTGTATAGTGAATACCTAAAGAGATCTAACTAGTAGTAGAGATCAGATCAACTATATCGGACCAATGCATCAATGTATGATGCCTCAAACTGGTCTATATTAGTTATAAAAAATAAAAACAGTATCCATGTGCTAAACAAAACAACTAGTCATCCGAGGAGTCTGACCAGAGTATCCCTGTTGTTTACACAGGGAAACTCGTCAAAATGCTATCGCCGTCAATGGACTGCCACTCCTGGCAGTCAATCTGACTGGTCGACAGTCTCATCCTCTAGATTACGGGGATGTTGTCTCTACTTTAAAGGTCAAACTGATTGCATAATCTATCCACCATCTCCAGGTAACACCCCAACAAAGGTGGGGTGCCAATCGGACAGAGTCGTTGACTCACATGCTGTCACCATGTCCAACACGGAACCTGTGCCTCAACCAGAGAAGCCCAAACCCACAGCACACGGCATATGGCTACAAAGTATATAAGATAAATCACTCGCGGTCAAGACAGTATAATAATTACAAGTGTATATATAGAGCAATAACATATATATATATATGTATATATAATGTGTGTGTGTATAAATTAGTGTTTTCAAAGGTGAGCCATGTTTCTCAAAAACCTCGAGGCAGAAGGTCCAAATGCTCTGCTGTGAAGAGATGAAGTTCCGGTAGCCATAGATGTTTATATAAAGAGGAGCCCACACTGTGTGCGAAGAGCGCAGTAATATCAGGTTGTCTCCCTGGTGCCACTATTTCCAGTCTATAGTTGAATAGCATGATGGTACATACAAACATCAAGTAAGCCCAGGGCCGCCTCCTCACGTCTCCTAATCAGAATGCCATGGGATATATGAGGCCTCCTACCCCGCCGTGGGAAAACATGCGTTTAATATCAGTAAAGAACCTGGATGGTGGCGGGGCATGGCCTGACCGGGGATGTGAGCGGCAGCAGCGCGAGTTAGCTCCCGCCACGTACAACAAAAAGCCTGCATTGTGGGCTTAACTGAGCCTTCTGGGGCTGACCACATCTCCCTCATCCCTCCATTTGCAGACCAGTGTCCTTCTGGAGGGGTCCCTTGGCTGGAGGAACAGCAAAATAAAGTAAGAAGGCAGCGAGAGGTGCCGAGCGAGGTGCGCAAGATGGCGCTGAGAAGCAGGGCAGAGTCGGGGGGGGGGGGGGGGGGGGTCAGTGACAGCCAGCACTGTAGTGAGCTCCAGGTCATCACAGAAGATGCCGGAGCTGAAGGATCCCTGTCTGGAGGAGGTGGAGGCAACTCGGATGAGGGAGAAGACTACTGCAGGAGGAGCCAAGGATGAAACTATGGAGGTTGGTGTGGCAGGGGCATACCCCCTCAGAGTGCAGAGCTGACATTTAAAGATATATTTAGGGCCGTTATTCAGTGTGGAGTGGCCCTGACTGCATTACAGCTGCAAATTGGGTCCCTGAAGCAAGAGTTCTCCTTTGTGCGACATGTCCTGCAGAAAGTTAATGACAGAATTGTAGAGGTGGAAGGCCATGTCAGTGAGGTGTAAGATAAGCTGCCCCCTCTAACTAGGGCATCCCGCACCCATGAACAGCAGATCTCAGCATTGATAGCCAAGACTGACTATCTAGAGAACCGCCTTAGACACAACAATGTACATCTTCTGGGGATCCCTGAAAAAGTTGAGGGACACCCTACGTCCTACTTTGAAAACTGGCTTAAAGAAGTTTTTGGCACAGAGGTGCTTTCCCCACTATATGCAGTGGAACGGGCGCACCAAGTTCCCACCAGACTGTTGCTGCCAGGAGCGTCGCCACAACCTGTTCTGATTTAAGTTACTTCATTATAGGGACCAGGATGCCATTTTGCAGGCAGCCAGAAACCGCCCTGACATCACCGTTAATGGGCAAAAAATGCATTTTTTTCAGGACTTTTCCTCAGAAGTCCAAAAGAAGCGGAGCCAGTTCTTGGATGTCAAGCAGCAACTTCGTTCCTTGCAAGTGTCCTATTCTATGATGTATCCGGCAAGTCTGCGGGTGGCTGCTCTGGGATCTGTTTATTTCTTCAATGCACTGAAAGATGCGGCCACATGGATTGACCAACATGAACGTCGGCTGCAACAGGAGGAGAGAAGATGACTGCCTGATTATTTCAAGTTCTACCCTCAGTTATCACTAAGTGACATGTTGGGACGTTACCCATCTACTGTTCTACTACTGAACTGCCCACGGAGCACTTGTATTCTTTTATGGCGGGGGACATTTTCGCTCAGCAGAAGTAGAGAGTTTAAAACATTGCTTTTGTGTCTGGTTTCAGGGAGGACTTGTGCCTCGGCCTGGTAGAAAATGAAATGCAGGCGTATCGCTAATCAGCATTTGTACTTTTATAGTATCTGTAAGTGATCAAAACTGATCACAGTCAGATCTATAATAGTATTAGTGTCACCTTAGTTCGCCCTCCACCCAAAACGCAGTGTTTGCCTGATCAGGCCTGATCGGTCGCCCACACGTGCGTTCACCCACGCCCGCCCCGCCGCAGTGACCCAAAAAATTTTTTTTTTGATCACTGCACATTCACTTTACACGCGCTGCGGTGATAAAAAAAAAAAATCAGGTTTGATATTTTTTATCAACCGCAGCGGCCTCCGGTACTTCACTAGCCTCCCATTTGTAAGACAGGCTTGCTTTTTTTTTCTTGGGTAGTCTCAGGGAATACCCCTAAATTTAGTTGCCCAAATGTCAAACAGGGGGTATTCTTCTGAAGAGGCCTACAGGCTTCTGACCCAGTCGGATGAGGAGTGGGAACCCTCATCTGACAAATCCAGCGGGTCAGAATATGAACCTGTAGAAAGCAGTGGCAGTCTGACCCAAAGTTCGGACGAGGAGGTTGAGGTCCCTGATAGCACCAGGCGTACCCGGCCCCGTGTCGCTAGACCACAGGTTGCGCAGGATCCGCTTCAAGGGCAGCAGAGTGGGGCTGGCGCTGTCGGTTTACGTGGTGAGGCAAACACCAGCAGCGCAGCCCTCCCTGGACCTAGTACCAGCACTGCCGTATAACATGGTGAAGTGGCGAGCACCAGAAGGGCAGTTGAAGCTGGTACGGTGGCACGTGCAGTAGTTACCCCATTGCAGCCACTGCACAGACAGGCCCGTAGACCCCCTAGAATCCCTGAGGTGCTGGCAAATCCTGATTGGCAGTCCCCAACTTCAGCCGCACCTGTAGTTCCCCCTTTCACCGCCCAGTCTGGAGTTCGGGTTGAGACAGCTCAGATCGGTTTGGCCCTGGGATTTTTTTAGCTGTTCTTGACTGCGGAGCTCTTGGACATAGTCGTGGCAGAAATAAACCGGTATGCCACACAATTTATAACCGCCAACCCGGGAAGCTATTATGCCCTGCCTTTCAGGTGGAAACCAGTCCAAGTTTCCGAAATTAAAAATTTTCTGGGCCTTCTCCTCAACATGAGTCTAACCAAAAAGCATGAATTGCGGTCATATTGGTCCACGACCCCAATTCATCACATGCCCATGTTCTCTGCTGCCATGTCCAGGGCATGATTTGAGGCCATCCTGTGTTTCCTGCACTTTAGCGACAACACCACCTCCCGTCCCAGAGGCCACCCAGCTTTTGACTGGCTCCACAAAATTCGGCCCCTCATAGACCACTTCAACCTGAAATTTGCAGATTTGTATACCCCAGAGCAAAACATCTGCGCAGACGAGTCCCTAATACATTTTACCGGGCGCCTTGGCTTCAAACAATACATCCCAAGCAAGTGCTCTCGGTATGGGGTCAAATTGTATAATCTCTGTGAAAGAGCCACAGGCTATACCCACAAATTTCGGATCTATGAGGGAAAAGATCAGACCCTGGAGCCGGTCGGTTGCCCTGACTACCTGGGGAGCAGTGGGAAGACAGTCTGGGACTTGGTGTCACCCTTATTCGGCAAGGGGTACCATCTTTATGTGGACAATTTCTACACAAGTGTGGCCCTCTTCAGGCATTTGTTTCTAGAACAAATTGGCTGCTGTGGCACCGAGCGAACTAGTCGCGCGGGCTTCCCCCAATGGCTTGTTACCACCTGTCTTGCAAGGGGGGAGAGTGCTGCCTTATGTAACGAAGAACTGCTCGCGGTGAAATGGAGAGACAAGCGTGACGTTTACATGCTCTCCTCCATTCATGCAGACACGACCATCCAAATTGAGCAAGCAACCCGTGTCATTGAAAAGCCCCTCTCAGTCCACAACTATAACCTTCACATGGGAGGGGTGGACTTCAATGACCAGATGTCTCCGTATTTAGTTTCTCGCAGAACCAGACGCTGGTATAAGAAGGTGTCTGTATATTTGATTCAATTGGCTCTGTATAATAGTTTTGTTCTCTACAGTAAGGCTGGGAGAACAGGATCCTTCCTCAAATTTCAGGAAGAGATCATCGAATAATAATACATGAATTCGTCTGCAAATCAAATTAAGTGTAATTTATGTTTAGGGTAACACAATGAACATTTAGAAACGCTCAGTGAGGGTAGCATAGTAGAGGTGACAGGTTCCCTTTAACTAAACTGAATCTCAAGTGGTATGTCGCATCTCTAAAATGCAACACTGTATCCAAATGTGTAATTGGTAACACATGTAATTGCTAAAGTTGATTGAAAAAAAAATTATTGCAATGGCAAGCGTAGAAAACACGTATTCTTACAATATTGTGGTTCTGTATGATAATAAATATTTTTCAGGTATATACAGACATCAGTGTTGCTGGCAGGCACAAACATGTGTTGTGGGATACTAGTTTATATTCCTACACTATTGTGGAGTCATATGATCAAATTGCATGCAAATATTGGAGCAGGGTCCATGTCTCACCTATCAGCCTCCTCCTCCATAGCTCAATTAGAGCCAGCTGGAAGAGGAGTGTGGCAGCTGGTGCTAGTCACCACAGAATGGCATCTTTTTGGAAAGTATTTGGTTCTGCTGGGGCAGTATTGTGTGCTATACCGTGGTAATTGGTATGTGGTATTGCTATCCACACCTAGTTTGCCCTAACTTCCATTTGGACACGTCTACAACATGGGGGCCGTTTTTAAATTCCCAGTCTGCCCCAGCACACTTCAGTAATAGCAATAACATTTATCACTAGAGATGAATATCTAACATACACAGTTGAGTTACATTATTTTAAACACAAGTCAATATCATGAGTAACCACTGTGTGCAGCATGGACAGCAGCTAGACATGCTGGGAGTGACTTAATAAGGTCCTGGTAGGTTGTTGCAGGTATATGAAGCTACGCTGACTGCAGAGCATCTGCCAGCTTCTGGAGAGTGTGTGGGGAAGGAGCCATAGAGTGAACATGACGATCGAGGTGGTCTAACCGATGCTCCATTAGGTTTGTCTGGGGAATTAGCGGGACGGGGTAGTACCTCAAAGTATTGGTCATGCTCTTCCAACCGTTGGACATTTCTAGCTGTATCACCTATTAAATCATCCAAAGGATGAAATGTATGTGTGCCACAGAGTTCTAACACAACCAATTTAAACAGAAGACACACATGTACAATTATAACACAAATATTTTATTAAATAATACATATTACAACAGACCATAGACAATAATAAAATGAGTAGCAGCAGTGCAGGCAAGCGCTGCGATAAGCAGCTCAACCACCAGACTCTGGGTAAATGAATCCAAAATCAACGAGAGGAATAGGGAAACAATGTATGCCGCACCAAGCAGGCAATATAAACCCTACCCCCAATACATGTACAAGCCTCCAACCCCCCCGGGTGAACATACAACTACTGCAAAAATAGAGCCAGAGAAGAGGGCCAAATGACGGCACCTATACAAAGCCCAAAAGCAGTATGGAGGGACAACAATCGTAAAAATAGACGTTAAATAAGAAGAGAATACAATAACATAATACCTAGAGTTGATAGGAGGCACAAATGGATCAAACCCAGGTCTGGAAGAGAGCACACCCCGACGCACGTTTCGCTCCTACGCTCCTCCATGCATGTTGCATTGTCTTGCTAGAAGATTCCATCTTCCCCAGGAAAGACAATCTGCATGTATGGGTGGAAGTGATCTACAAGGATGGCATACCCATACCCATATCAATTGAGTACCTTCCACATGGATGAGTGGGCCCAGAGAATGCCACAAAAACATTCCCCTGAACATAATGCTGCCACCACCAGCTTGTGTTATTCAAACAATGGCTGCAGGGTATTTGTTCTCTAATGTTCCTCGCCATTCGATGAAGCAGAAAATGTGACTCATTGAAGAAGACAACCTTTTGCCAATCAGGAGAGGTCCAGTTCCAATACTGCCATGAAAACTAAAGACTTTTTCTACTGATGAAACTTCATTAGAAGAGGTACAGTGACCACCCGTTTTCTTTGGAGCCTCATACACAGTTGGGTTCACTCAACTGTTATTTTAGACACACGTCTGTCAGCCACCTGGTTCATTTTGGTGGCACAATTTCCATATTGCCTATTCTTAATAGTGCTGCTTGTCCACTAGGGTTGTTGCGGGTATCAAAATGTCGATACCCAATTAATACTTTTGTCCTGGTATCGGTTTGGTACTGGGATTTGCCTTTTATCGATACTAGGCTGTGCCACTGCACAACCCAATATTAGAGAACATGGAGGTAACTTCTGTCAGCGTGCGCCATGTTCCCTCAGGAGCACAGGGGAGAAGGAGTCACTCTCTCCCTCCCCCTGTGCCGCCACTGCCAATGAGGAAAGGGGGGGAGGGGCGGGCGCACTGCACCACCAATGAAAATTAACGTCTAATACAGATACAGGAGGCGGGTGCGGTGGCAGAATCGCCTAGCCTGCACCTGACCTCTGTGACAGGGAGCTGGGTGCCAGACCTGAAAGGGTTAACTGCCGCGGATCGCATCACCCTGTCATAGAGGTCGGGTGCAGGCTATGTGATTCTGCCTCCGCACCCGCCTCTTATATCTGTATTAGACGTTAATTATCAATGCCCCCCCCCCCCAGTATTAAAATCATTGGTGGCAGTGGTCCCCTCCAATCGGTTACTATGGCAGCCAGGACGCTAATGAAGCCCTGGCTGCCATGGTAATCTCCCTGCTGCTGTGTGCACAGGGCAGCAGGGAGAGTGTGAGGTCCTATTCACCCTAATAGAGTTCTGTTAGGGTGAATAGGGCAAGGGATTAAAAAATCCCAGGTTCTAGCCCCTAAGGGGGGAAATGGTTATTAAATAAAAAGTAAAAGAATTTAATAAAAAAAAACACACCAAAATATTAAGTATAAATCACAATTTTTCCCAATTTTACATATAAAATATATAAACAATAAATAAACATATCACATATCGCCACATCCGAAAAGTCCAAACTATAAAAAAAAAATCCTATGTGGTGAACGCCATAACAGAAAACAAAAATAATTTAAAAAATGCGTGATTTTATTTTTTCGCATGGTATCTAGTATCGCAATACTTTTTTATGGTATCGAAACAGAATCAAAATCTTGATATTGCAACAACCCTATTTGTCCACTCATAATGCCCTTTCACCACGACAGCACACGAACAGTTCACAAACTACACCGTTTCAGAAATACTACCACTGTTGGCCTGAAAGCCAATAATCCCTTTTGCAGCTCATAACTAGCCCCTTTTACTGTGACAGCAGCGAGGCATATGTGTGCAGACAGTCAATTGCATACCTTATATACACACCAAGTCAACTCACAACACATGACTTCCTTCATGAGCTATGTGCTGCTGACATTGAAAGTAGAAAGTGGTCATAATAATGTAACTTGACTGTGTATTTCTGACAGATTGAAAAAAATGGAAATACATTTTCACTCATTGACTCTTGCCATAAACAATCATATTTTCAATTACTGTATTTTAAAAGTAAAACACTTTTAAGTGGGCTTTTTTGTGCCCTTGTTATGGATGCAACACCCGGACCCTCCCATGGTTCATCCGAACCATTATATGGCTCTCTAATTCATTTTCTGAAGAACTACATGAGGTTAACCCTTCACATAGCCATATGAGGGCTTATTTTTTGCAGTCCAGATGCATTTTTTTATGGCGCCATTTAATTTACCATGTCTTTTATTGGAAAACGGGGGTAAAATTGATTTATTATTATTATACAGCTGGCACCCGCCTCGTATGAAGTTGGCTCACCGCAGCAGCCCGCTCCATATAATTGTGGGAGCATAATGTTGTACATGTATGGCATTATGATTGAAAGGCTTTAGGTGTTCAGTCCATAATACAGGAGTAATAAATCACCCATGGTATACCCTTTAATTGTGGCCTTAGTTGATGCATTATATTAGGTTTAGTAATGTATCATTTTTAATTAGCATTACATTCCAGGGCTCCAGGTGGCAACCAGTATGGTCGCCAATGCGACTTAGAATTTACAAATGGCAACAAGACCTTTTTTTTTAGTCTTGTCGCCATTTGCGGCTAGACCCCCCCCAGCCGCAGATCTGCAGTTGAATACAGAGGCGGGGCAGAGGAGATGATGGTTCTCTTCCCCGCCGCCGATGTTCTTCTCAGCAGTGCAGTGGAGAAGGAGTCTCGTGCTGCCACCGCCAATAAGAAGAGAGACAGGAGGAGGGGCTGTGGCCACTGCGCCACCAATAAAGATAACTGACCTGTTAATACAAATACAGGAGGCAGGTGCCGGAATCAAATAGCCAGCACCCGACCTCTGACAGGGAGCTGTGATCAGCGGCAGTTAACCCTTCAGGTGCGGTACCTGAAGGGTTAACTGCCGCTGATCGCAGCTCCCTGTCATAGAGGTCGGGTGCCGGCTATTTGATTCCGGCACCCGCCTCCTGGATTTTGTATTAACAGGTCAGTTATATTCTATTGGTGGCGCAGTGCGCCCCAACACCCCAGTATAATAAACATTGGTGGCGCAGTGCCAATGAGGGTTAAAAAATAAATTAAAAATTAACTCCCCTCCAATTGATCGCTTAGCTGCCGGTCTCCTGTTCTTTCTTCAGGACCTGTCAAAGGACCTGTGGTGACATCACTGAGCTCATCACATGGTCCATTACTATGGTGATGGATCATGGGATGTACCATGTGATGAGCATAGTGATGTCACCACAGATGGTACATCACATGACAGGTCCTGAAGAAAGAACAGGAGACGAGCAGCTACGCGATCAATTGGAGGAGATGAGTTCATAATAATTTTTCTGTATTAACCCCTAAAGGACTTAGGGCGTACCGGTACGCCCTATTTCCCGAGTCCTTAAGCACTCAGGGCGTACCGGTATGTCCTAAGTTTAAATAGTGATTCCGGTGCCCCAGGGGTTAATCTGAACAGGATGCCGGCTGAAATCATTCAGCCGGCATCCTGTCACAACGCCAGGGGATGTCATGTGACCCCCCCGTGTCGGTGATCGCAGCAAACCGCAGGTCAATTCAGACCTGCGGTTTGCTGCGCTTTTTGCAGTTTCTGATCCCCGCGGCCCCTGACCGCGGGGATCAGAAACTTTAGAGTGCCTAAAATAAATATTTTGAACCCCCTGCACCCCTGCACGATTTTATCCTGGCGGGTGGTGAAAATTTGTTAAAAAAAAATAAAAAAAAGAGAAAATTTTAATTTTGCCCGCCTTATATCCCAAAAAAGGTAATAAAAGTGATCAAAAAAGTCGCATGTACGCCAAAATAGTACCAATCAAACAGTCATCTCATCCCACAAAAAATGAGACCCTACTCAAGATAATCGCCCAAAAACTGAAAAAACTATGGCTCTTAGACCATGGAAACACTAAAACATGATTTCTTTTTGTTTCAAAAATGAAGTCATTGTATAAAACTTACATAAATAAAAAAAAATTGTCTACATATTAGGTATCGCCGCGTCCGTGACAACCTGCTCTATAAATTACCACATGATCTAACCTGTCAGATGAATGTTGTAAATAACAAAAAAAAATGCCAAAAAAAGCTATTTCTTGTTACCTTGCCGCACAAAAAGTGTAATATAAGCAACCAAAAATCATATGTACCCTAAACTAGTACCAACAATACTGCCACCCTATTCCATACTTTCTAAAATGGGGGTCACTTTTTTGGAGTTTCTACTCTAGGGGTGCAACAGGGGGGCTTCAAATGGGACATGGTGTCAAAAAAAACAGTCCAGCAAAATCTGCCTTCCAAAAACTGTATGGCATTCCTTTCCTTCTGCGCCCTGCCGTGTGCCCGTACAGCAGTTTACGACCACATATGGGGTGTTTCTGTAAACTACAGAATCAGGGCCATAAATAATGAGTTTTGTTTGGCTGTTAACACTTGCTTTGTAACTAGAAAAAAAATATAAAAATGGAAAATCTGCCAAAAATGTGAAATTTTGAAATTGTATCTCTATTTTCCATTAAACCTTGTGCAACACCTAAAGGGTTAACAAAGTTTGTAAAATCAGTTTTGAATACCTTGAGGGGTTTAGTTTCTTAGATGGGGTCACTTTTGTGGAGTTTCTACTCTAGGGGTGCATCAGGGGGCTTCAAATGGGACATGGTGTCAAAAAAACAGTCCCGCAAAATCTGGCTTCCAAAAACCATACAGCGCACCTTTCACTCTACGCCCCGCTGTGTGGCCGTACAGTAGTTTACGGCCACATATGGGGTGTTTCTGTAAACGGCAGTGTCAGGGCAATAAAGATACAGTCTTGTTTGGCTGTTAACCCTTGCTTTGTTAGTGGAAAAAATGGGTTAAAATGGAAAATTAGGCAAAAAAATGAAATTCTCAAATTTCATCCCCATTTGCCAATAACTCTTGTGCAACACCTAAAGGGTTAACGAAGTTTGTAAAAATCAGTTTTGAATACCTTGAGGGGTGTAGTTCATAGAATGGGGTCATTTTTGCCTAGTTTCTATTATGTAAGACTCGCAAAGTGACTTCAGACCTGTAGTGGTCCCTAAAAATTGGGTTTTTGTAAATTTCTGAAAAATTTAAAGATTTGCTTCTAAACGTCTAAGCCTTGTAACATCCCCAATAAATAAAATATCATTCCCAAAATAATTCAAACATGAAGTAGACATATGGGGAATGTAAAGTCAGCACACTTTTTGGGGGTATTACTATGTATTACAGAAGTAGAGAAACAAACTTTGAAATTTGCTAATTTTTAAATTTTTTTTGTAAATTAGGCATTTTATTATGCAAAAAAATTAATTTTTTTACTTCATTTTACCAGTGTCATGAAGTACAATATGTGACGAAAAAACAATCTCAGAACGGCCTGGATAAGTCAAAGTGTTTTAAAGTTATCAGCACTTAGTGACACTGGTAAGATTTGCAAAAAATGGCCGAGTCCTTAAGGGGTTAAAGAATGCTATTTTCCCTTATAACCATGTTATAAGGGAAAATAACACGGTGAATACACTTTCATCCTAGCAACTATGCGTGAAAATCGCACTGCATCTGTACTTGCTTGCGGATGCTTGCGATTTTCACACAGCCCCATTAACTTCTATGGGGCCTGCGTTGTGTGAAAAACGCACAACATTAGAGCATGCAGCGATTTTCACGCGACGTACAAGTGATGCGTGAAAATCACCGCTCTTGTGCACAGACCCATAGAAATGAATGGGTCCGTATTCAGTGTGGATGCAATGCTTTCACCTTACGCATTGCACCAGCGCAGAAATCTCGTCTATGGGAAAGGAGCCCAAGGGTGAATAGGACAAGGGTTCCAGCCCCTGAGGGGGCTAATAGTAAAAAAATAAATAAAAATTAAATAAAAACACAAATACTAAGGCTATTTTCACACTTGCGGCACTGTGATCCGGCAAGCAGTTCCGTTGTCGGAACTGCCTGCCTGATCCGCCGATCTGGATGTGACTTAAAGCATTTGGGAGACTCATCCGGATGCAGATCCATCTCAAATGCATTGCAAGTACGAATCCATCTCTCTGCTTGTCATGCGAACAGACAGATCCGTCTTGTATCTTTTTACACCTTTCTACCGGACTGCGCATGCGCAGATTGGATGGACGGATCCGGCATTCCGGGATTTTGAATGCTAGATCTGGCACTAATACATTCCTATGGGGAAAAATGCCGGATCCGGCATTCCGGCAAGTCTTCAGTTTTTTTTTTGCCGGAGATAAAACCGTAGCATGCTGCGGTTTTATCTTTTGCCTGATCAGTCAAAATGATTGAACTGAAGACATCCTGAACGGATTACTCTCCATTCAGAATGCATGGGGATATGCCTGATCAGTTATTTTCCGGTATAGAGCCCCTGTGACGGAACTCTATGCCGGAAATGAAAAACGCTAGTGTGAATGTACCCTAAAATATTAAGTTTAAACCCCCCCCCTTTCCCAATTTTACATATAAAATATATAAACAATAAATAAACATATTACATAGCGCTGCGTCCAAAATGTCCAAACTATTAAATTATTAAAAAATATCTCAGGAGGTGAGCGCCATAACAGAAATAAATAAATAAAAACCACGCGATTCACCATTTTTTTTGTCACCTTGTCACCCAAAAAAATAGGATAGCACTGTTTTATTATGGGCCGAACATTTCATAAAATTAGGGCTGCAACGATTAATCGACTTTATCGATAATATTCGATAACTGGATTCGTTGTCGACAAATCCAGTTATCGAATAATCGCCGATTCGTTGCTATGCGGGCGGGCAGTTTACTTTTACTCAGCGCATCTTTATTACCTTACAATGAAGCTCAGGTAATGGGCAGAGCGGACACGGCGTAACGTCACTTACTCACGTGACGCACCTGCTCCGCCTGTTACCTGAGCTTCATTGTAAGGTAATAAAGATGCGCTGAGTAAAAGTTACTGCCAAAATAGTCTGCTGTGAGCAGCGGGCCGGGGCTGTTATGGGGAGGGGGATCTGTGAATGGCACTGTTATGGGGAGGGGGATCTGTGAATGGCACTGTTATGGAGAGGGGGGGTCTGTGAATGGCACTGTTATGGGGAGGGGGGTCTATGAATGGCACTGTTATGGGGAGGGGGGTATGTGAATGGCACTGTTATGGGGAGGGGGGTCTGTGAATGGCACTGTTATGGGGAGGGGGGGTCTGTGAATGGCACTGTTATGGGGAGGGGGGTCTGTGAATGGCACTGTTATGGGGAGGGGGATCTGTGTATGGCACTGTTATGGGGTGGGGGATCTGTGTATGGCACTGTTATGGGGTGGGGGATCTGTGTATGGCACTGCTATGGGGAGGGGGATCTGTGTATGGCACTGCTATGGGGAGGGGGATCTGTGCACTGTTATGGGGAGGGGGATCTGTGGATGACACACATAGCATAAGATGCTATATAGTGTCATCTATAGATCCCCCCCCCCCCCCCCTTAACAGCGCCACCCACAGACCCCCCCCCCCCCCCCATAACAGCGCCATCCACAGTTTGTTTTAATATGGCCTTTGAACATATTTTTTCAAGTAAAATCATATAAACCTCTTTGTTTTGTAATTTTGGTGTTTTTTCCCAATTAATCGATGAAATTGTCGGTTTCGATTTGACGACAATTTTTTGTATTTGGCTTCTAAATTTTTCAGTTCAGGAGCCAATGGCTACTAGGTATTTTTTTTAGTCTGGAGCACTGCATTTCTCAATACTTGCATGCCAAAGTTATTGCATTCCTGCAGTTATTGCATTTCTTTAACACATGTAGCATTGAATATAGAAATTAGGGCTGCAGCTATCGATTTTAGTAATAAAGTATTCTACCTATTAATCCAACGATTAATCAAGTTTAAACTTTAATAAGGATAAAAACATTAAAACGTTTTCTATAAAAACTTATCAGCCCCCCTGCCATCAGCTCCCCCCTCCAATGCAATTAGTTCCTCCAGCAGTGCCACCAGCTACGCCGCTTACCCATCAGTGCCCAGCCGCAGCGCCAGTGCACTAAAATACTTACCTTTTCTTTAGGGGCGATGCAGACTTTCCAGAGATGTTCTATCTTCTTCTTCATGCGCTGCACTGGTCCTGAAGTCACACAGCATCAGGTGATGGTGTATGCATACGTGCACTACATCCTGACTATGTGTGTACATCCAGGTCCAGTGCAGTGCTGTGCAGGCAGGCGGGTGACCTCAGAGCGTGAGTAATGGCAAGCTCTTCACTCACACGCTGTGATCACATGGCACAAACAAATCATCGATACAAAAAGTTTGCATCAAGGATTTTATTGTCGAGTTAATCAATTAATTTGACTAAACGTTTCAGCCATAGTAGAAATTGTGGTATGACCTCCTTACATCTTATTTTATTCAAATAAGAGTATGCATTTTAGTCGCAAATTTGAGGTTTGTCCAGTTTTTGCTAATTACGGTTTGCAAAGTCACATGAAGGTGGTTATATTAAATATTAGATTATATTTTTACACATGGTAACATAATATATAAGGCCAAAAAAGACATTTGTCCATCCAGTTCGGCCTGTTATCGTGCAAGTTGATCCAGAGAGAGGCAAAAAAAACACTGTGTGATAGAAGCCAATTTTTCCCACTTAAGGGGGAAACCATTCCTTCCTGACTCCAATCAGGCAATCAGAATAACTCCCTGGATCAACGACCCCTCTCTAGTAGCTATAGCCTGTAATATTATTACACTCCAGAAATACATCCAGGCCCCTCTTGAATTCTTTTATTGTACTCACCATCACCACCTCCTCAGGCAGAGAGTTCCATAGTCTCACTGCTCTTACCGTAAAGAATCCTCTTCTATGTTTGTGTACAAACCTTCTTTCCTCTAGAAGACGCAGAGGATGTCCCCTCGTCACAGTCAGTCCTGGGGATAAATAGATGATGGGATAGATCTCTGTACTGTCCCCTGATATATATTTATACATAATAATTAGATCTCCCCTCAGTCGTCTTTTTTTCTAATGGTATGTTTTGTACTGCCCGCCCTGTGTGGCTGGAACGACGACAGTGAGCATACTTACCTGATCCCTGCGGCTGGGTTCCAGTTCAATATTGGGTGTCACGGGTCCCAGATCTCCCCACATCAGAATCCTGTTTGACACAGGTCAGGTGACCACCTCAACCAATGTCTGGCCACAGCAGTGACGTGACACATCACCACTGCAGCCAGTCATTAGCTGCAGTGGTTGCTTGAACAGGATGTTCACGCATAGAGACCTGGGACGTGCGGCACCCAATGGGAATCTGGTAAGAATGCTTACCATTGCAGGTCTGGTTTTTCGGGGATGGGGGGATAAACAACCTTTTTAATATTTACATTGTTTTACATTTATATTTTAATATTTACATTGTTTTACATGGTTTTTCTGTGTATACTATTGCTTGGATGGTGTTTTAGAGGCAGATGTATGTTTTTATAAATAATTCCTGTTTTTCACAAAGTTACATGCTATATTGGCAGCCTGGGTGGGCACGGACATCACTATACTCTCCCTCCTGCTTTCCCTTTGGCGGTCCGAACTCACTGGTCTTCCGCAGCTTCCTTGCAGTGGGCTCGGCTACCAGAATATTCTGTCATGTCTACTGGATTCTGACCCTTTGCTGCCTGACCGCCATACTGACCCTTCGCTGCCTGTATTTTAGAAGTGATTACTTTTTTTTTTATTTCTAGCTTAATGCCATATTTTTTATACTTCCAGCTTTGGCGATTTTATGAAGATGTGTGCACATAAATTTTGGTTTAAGTGCTGAAATGTATGAACGCCGCATATGTTGAACGTTTATTTTAACAGGTGTAGTCCATATAACTTTGTTACACTTTTACTCATTTGTATTAATTTTTTTGCAATTTTTATGAGATTGCATGCAGTTGTTTGTAAGTATAAATAGCTGAGCGACATTGTAATAATGTGCCAGGTATCTACTTTTAGAAAATATGGGTATTGTGGTCAATATAACTTTTTATTTTTATTTGTATATGTCAAAACTTAATGTAGGCCGGTCTGACAGAAGTGACACTGTGAACAGCAGTGATCAGCTTGCAGTGTATTATAACACATACACCCAAAATGTTCAAAATTAGTAGACGCATTTGTATATTTTTTTCTTGTTAGATTGTGAGCCCGAATTTCATGTTTTTTATTTCTCTGCAGATAATTTTGACTCCACATTCAACCCTCTTTTACATTTCTCTTGTGGGATTGTGGCTGGTATCCTGGCATCTGCAACTACTCAGCCTGCTGATGTAATCAAAACACATATGCAGCTTTTTCCGGACAAACATCGTTGGACTGGTCAGACCGCTTACTATATTTATCAGGTAATGAACTTTTACTGCAAATCATAGTAGAACACTGAAATGCATTTCATTTGGCATCTGATAATCTTGAAAGTTTGCTAAGCACTTTGTTCAGGAAACATAAGATGAAATTTGAAGACTGAAAAGAAATAACCAACTAGAAAGTTGCTCTGATATAAAACAGTGTTAGGGTGCTTTCACATGTAGCATATTTTTGTTGTAGAAAATCGGTTCTATTCCCTTGCAAAAACCCATGTGCTTGCCACCAAAACAACCCCACAGTACCTGTGTAGTAGCATTAGTTTGTGTTAACATATTAAAGATGTTTACTGACTCTTTTATACTGATGACTTATCTTCAAGATACAGTTGAAACCAGAGGTTTACATACACTATATAAAAAGACATATATGCATGTTTTTCTCAATATCTGACATGAAATCAAAATAAACCTTTCCTGTTTTTGGTCAATTAGGATTACCATAATTATTATTTGCCAAATGCCAGAATAATCATAGAGAGCATGTTTTAAGGCATTTTTATTAGTTTCTGCAAAGTCAAAAGTTTACATACATTTCATTAATATTTGGTACCATTACCCTTAAACGATATTACTTAGGTCAAACGTTTTGGATATCCTTACACAATTTTCTCACTATAGTTGGTCGCAATGTGGGCCCATTCCTCCTGACAAAACTGGTGTAACTGAGCCATGTTTGTTGGTCGCCTTGCTCGCAGCTGCCTTTTCAGTTTTGCCCATTAATTTTCAATAGGATTAAGATCAGGGCTTTGTGATGGCCACTCCAAAACATTGATTTTGTTATCCTTAAGCCACTTTGTAACCAGTTTGGCAGTATGCTTCAGGTCATTGTCCATTTGAAAGACCCATTTCCACCCAAGCCTTAACTTCCTGGCTGATGTCTTGAGACGTTGCTTCAGTATTTCCACATAATCTTCTTTCCTCATGATGCCATCTATTTTTTTTTTTTTTTTTTTTTTTAATTGCACCAGTCCCTCATGCAGCAAAACAACCCCACAACATGATGCTGCCACCTCCGTGTTTCACAGTTGGGACGGTGCTCTTAGGCTTCCAAGCTTCTCCCTTTTTCCTCCAAACACAATGATGGTCATTATGACCAAAAAGTTACATTTTAGTTTCATCAGACCACAAGACATGTGTCCAAAAATGTAGGTCTTTGTTCCTGTGTGCATTTGCAAACATTAATCTGGCTTTTTCTATCTTTATTTTGGAGTAATGGCTTTTTCCTGGCAGAGTGGCCTTTCAGCCAATGTTGATACAGTACTCGATTCACTGTGGATATTGACACAATCTTACCAGCTTCCGCCATCATCTTCACAAGGTCTTTTGCTTTTGTTCTTCGGTTGATATGCACATGTTGGACCAAAGCACGTTCATCTCTGGGACACAGAACCAGTCTCCTTCCTGAGCGGTATAATGGCTGGACATTCCCATCTTGTTTGTACTTGTTATAATTGTTTGTACAGATGAATGAGGCACCTTCAGGTAACTTGAAATTGCACTGAAGGTTGAGCCAGACTTGTGCAAATCCACAATTCTCTTCCTGATTATCTTGGCTGATTTTCTTTAGACTTTCCCATGATGCTACACAAAGAAAGCAATGTGTTTTTCAGGTGTGCATTTAAATACATCCACAGTTGTGTCTCTAATTAACTCAGATGTTGCCAACAAACCCAAGAAAAGTTTCCAAACACATGACATAATCATATGGGCAGTCCAGAATTATTTTGAGGCATAGTAATTGTGGTGTATTTTAAATTTATGACATTGCAAAAAGTAATCTAATTTTTCTGGCATTTGGCAGCATCATGTTGTGGGGTTGTTTTGCTGCAGGAGGGACTGGTGCACTTCACAAAATAGATGGCATCATGAGGAAAGAAGATTATGTGGAAATACTGAAGCAACGTCTCAAGACATCAGCCAGGAAGTTAAAGCTTGGGCTGAAATGGGTCTTTCAAATGGACAATGACCCGAAGCATACTGCCAAACTGGTTACAAAGTGGCTTAAGGATAAGGCTACTTTCACACTCGTGTTTGGTGCGAATCCGTCATGGATCTGAACAAACGCAGCCGTTCAGATAATACAACTGCATGCATCCGTTCAGAATGGTTTGTATTAGCTGTAACCTAGCCAAAATGGATCCGTCTTGAACGGCATTAAAAGTCAATGGGGGGACGGATCCGTTTTCTATTGTGCCATATTGTCAGTGAAAACGGTCCAGTCCTGACACACAATATAAGTCAAAGGGGATGGATCCGTCTTGACTGACACAATATGGCACAATAGAAAATGGATCCGTCCCCCATTGACTTTCACTTTAGTCAGACTGACACGCAAGCAGCGTTTTGGTGTCTGCCTCCAAAGAGGAATGGAGGCGGAACGGAGCCAAACTGATGCATTCTGAGCAGATCTTTAACCATTCAGAATGCATTAACCCCTTAGGGCAGAACGCCGTGCATGTACGGCGGGGAAAACGGTGCCAAAACTTTTCTTTTTCTATTTTTTCTGAAAAAAAAAATTATAATAAAATATATATATATATATATATTTTTTTTTTTAAGGAAAATTCAACGCAGCACTCTTCTTGTAAAGAAAAAAAAAAAGCAGTGTCTTTAGTCACACATGTGACACAAAAATAGGCAATGTTTCAATCCCCTTTCGGGATCCTTCTCAAGCCAAGTGCACAGACCAACATCATACTGGCATCTAAATACATATCCAACTTTTCAATACATGTGTACAACATCAATTAATCAAGTGATTACAATTAGTGACAGCTGATACAAAATCAAAGTAAAAAAATTTGCTTCATTCCAATCTTTCAACGGATCTTCTTGTATTGTGATCTTAGTATATATTCTCATGCATCTTTATATATAAAGTGCATGTGCCAGTAAAGTGCAGCTTCCAATCAAAGTATACAAGAACAATCTCATATTATAAAAAAAAGTGCAAGTGCATTTTAAAATCACAATAAAACCACTTGGCTATATTAAATTCATCAATTCATCGGGATAGAGAGACGCGTGCTACACTCTTTTTTTGTTTTTTTAAACGCCTGGTGTGAACACCACCCATCTGCAGGGTACATAAAAAAATAATAATAATATTTCTTCATTTTTTTTATTTCATTATTTTTTATTGCTATAGATGCTCATGTCAGTGCTATGCGGACTGGTCTGCACAGGAATCCAGTGACAAGTGGTCATGTAACACCTATTTGGCGCCTAAGATATCCAATCTTCCCACAGAGGAAGAATTTTTTTGGAGTCATCTTCTATTCTCATATTTTACTCAATTATGTCCTTATATTACACTACACCACAGCGCACCACTACTTCCCGTGCAGTCACTCATCCACAACACAACACTTCCCCACAAACAAACGCATGCTTGGGAGTCGGTGTGAATTACCGTCAATACCAGCATGCGGCATTAAATATACTTCCCGTTTTAAATCAAATGTAACCCAAATTATTTTGGGGGGACATATGCAATCATCCTGCAGGACGCCTCTCTCATCCCATGGATCCACATATCTGCAATACAAAACAAATATCATTATCCTCGCAAAAATTCATAACTGGTCTGTACATTCAATGTAATGATGTATCTAGTGATCAAGCAATCGGGAGCCCGTGTCCCCCCAAAATCTCATCCCTACTGTAACATGATAATCTATATTTAAACCATGGGGTTTTAATGTACCAAGGCGATGTATCCATTTTAGTTCACATTTCTTCAAGAGAGTAAGTCTGCCCCCCCCCCCCCCCCTCTTTTAACACATTCTTTCCAAAATTGTAAATTTCAGATCTTGTTCCTTATGTTGTTTTTCGGAAAAATGTTTAGCCACAGTAAGATCTTTTCTTTTATCTCTAATAGACTGTCGATTATTTAGTCTCGCCTTGATATCACACGTAGTCTCTCCCACATAGAGTAAGTGACATGGGCACCACAACACGTATACTACCCATGAGGAATCGCAAGTCAAGTATTCTTTGATCTCAAAACATTCCCCAGTCTGCGGATGTGTGAAATCCCTACCCTTCTGTAGATACTTAAAATTCACACACCGCAGACATGGGTAACAACCTGTCCTCTTAGATTTACATAAGGTCTGCTGGACTTGTTTTTTCTGCCCCTCTACCTCAGTTCTAACAATCCTGTCTTTGATGTTTCTGGAGCGTTTATGCAACATTAAGGGTGGTGCAGGGAAACCGCTCCTCTATGCACCCCAATGTGAAAGCACAATCCGCTCCACTGCCGGACTTAACTCATTGAATGTTGTTACAAATGGTATCCTCTCTGTATTTAATTTCGCTTTACCCCTCAAAAGAGTATCACGAGTTACTTGGTCGGCTTTATTCCTATTCTCCTGAATAACCCTTTTAGGATAGCCTCTGATTTTAAATGCATTTTCCAATTTTTTTAACGCCCCTTCTGCGTGCTCCTCATTGTCTACAATTCTTTTTACCTGCAACATTTGGCCATATGGTAGTGACCTGATCGTTTTCGTGGGTGCAGATGGGTGGTGTTCACACCATGCGTTTTTTCAAAAAAACAGCAAGCTGGATGAAATGCATTCACGTGCAGCATGCGTCTCTCTATCCCGATGAATTCATGAATTTAATATACCCAAGTGGTTTTATTGTGATTTTAAAATGCACCTTTTTATAATATGGGATTGTTCTTGTATACTTTGATTGGAAGCTGCACTTTACTGGCACATGCACTTTATATATATATATATATATATATATATATATATAAAGATACATGAGAATATATACCAAGATCACAATACAAGAAGATCCGTTGAAAGATTGGAATGGAGCAAATTTTTTTACTTTGATTTTGTATCAGCTGTCACTAATTGTAATCACTTGATTAATTGATGTTGTACACATGTATTGAAAAGTTGGATATGTATTTAGATGCCAGCATGTTGTTGGTCTGTGCACTTGGCTTGAGAAGGATCCCGGAAGGGGATTGAAACGTTGCCTATTTTTGTGTCACATATGTGAATAAAGACACAGCGTTTTTTTACAAGAAGAGTGCGTTGAATATACAAGCCTATGGTCAAAGGCGAGACGCTTGCACCTGATAACCTCTAAAGTGAGTGCTGCCGGATTTCATATAAAATATATATATATATATATATATATATATATATATATATATATATATATATATTTATATATATATATATATATATATATATATTTATATGGTACAGACCAAAAGTTTGGACACGCCTTCTCATTCAAAGAGTTTTCTTTTTTTTTTATGACTGAAAATTGTAGATTCACACTGAAGGCATCAAAACTATGAATTAACACATGTGGAATTGCATACATAACAAAAAAGTGTGAAACAACTGAAAATGTCATATTCTAGGTTCCTTTTGCTTTGATTACTGGTTTGCACACTCTTGGCATTCTCTTGATGAGCTTCAAGAGGTAGTCACCTGAAATGGTCTTCCAACAGTCTTGAAGGAGTTCCCAGAGATGCTTAGCACTTGTTGGCCCTTTTGCCTTCACTCTGTTGTCCAGCTCACCCCAAACCATCTCGATTTGGGTTCAGGTCCGGTGACTGTGGAGGCCAGGTCATCTGGCGCAGCACCCCATCACTCTCCTTCATGGTCAAATAGCCCTTACACAGCCTGGAGGTGTGTTTTGGGGTCATTGTCCTGTTGAAAAATAAATGATGGTCCAACTAAACGCAAACCGGATGGAATAGCATGCCGCTGCAAGATGTTGTGGTAGCCATGCTGGTTCAGTATGCCTTCAATTTTGAATAAATCCCCAACAGTGTCACCAGCAAAGCACCCCCACACCATCACACCTCCTCCTCCATGCTTCACGGTGGGAACCAGGCATGTAGAGTCCATCCGTTCACCTTTTCTGCGTCGCACAAAGACACGGTGGTTGGAACCAAAGATCTCAAATTTGGACTCATCAGACCAAAGCACAGATTTCCACTGGTCTAATGTCCATTCCTTGTGTTCTTTAGCCCAAACAAGTCTCTTCTGTTTGTTGCCTGTCCTTAGCAGTGGTTTCCTAGCAGATATTCTACCATGAAGGCCTAATTCACACAGTCTCCTCTTAACAGTTGTTCTAGAGATGTGTCTGCTGCTAGAACTCTGTGTGGCATTGACCTGGTCTCCAAATCTGAGCTGCTGTTAACCTGTGATTTCTGAGGCTGGTGACTCAGATGAACTTATCCTCCGCAGCAGAGGTGACTCTTGGTCTTCCTTTCCTGGGGCGGTACGCATGTGAGCCAGTTTCTTTGTAGTGCTTGATGGTTTTTGTGACTGCACTTAGGGACACTTTCAAAGTTTTCCCAATTTTTCGGACTGACTGACCTTCATTTTTTAAAGTAATGATGGCAACTCGTTTTTCTTTACTTAGCTGCTTTTTTTCTTGCCACAATACAAATTCTAACAGTCTATTCAGTAGGACTGTGTCTATCCACCTGACTTCTCCACAACGCAACTGATGGTCCCAACCCCATTTATAAGGCAAGAAATCCCACTTATTAAACCTAACAGGGCACACCTGTGAAGCGAAAACCATTTCAGGTGACTACCTCTTGAAGCTCATCAAGAGAATGCCAAGAGTGTGCAAAGCAGTAATCAAAGCAAAAGGTGGCTACTTTGAAGAACCTAGAATATGACATATTTTCAGTTGTTTCACACCTTTTTTGTTATGAATATAATTCCTTGTGTGTTAATTCATAGTTTTGATGCCTTCAGTGTGAATCTACAATTTTTAGTCATGAAAATAAAGAAAACTCTTTGAATGAGGTGGTGTGTCCAAACTTTTGGTCTGTACTGTGTGTATGTATGTGTATATGTATGTGTATATATATATATATATATATATATATATATTTATTTATATATTATATAATTTTATTTTTTTACAAAATGTCTCAACGGGTGTACAGCGCCGAGGAGGCTTACGCCGAGTCTGACCCCAGCTGGACTTCTGCTACTAACTTTGTACCTCAGGTGACGGACTTTACGGCCACTGCAGGGTTCACGGAAGCTGATTTTTTTTTTTTCCCACCATTTTTTTTCTGATGAATTGATGGACATGATGGTGGAGCAAACTAATCTTTATGCCAATCAATTTTTAGCCGCCCACCCCAACTCATACTATGCAAGACCCCTTCAGTGGACTCCCACGACCCCTTTGGAGATAAAAAAAAAAATTGGGGGTCTAATACTTAATATGGGGATAATTTAAAAAACATCACTACGGTCATATTGGAGTAATGACCTTTTTACCTCAAACGCCAATATACTGCACTATTATGTCCAGGACCCGATTCGAAAGTCTCCTGAAATTTCTACCTTATAACAATAATGCAGATTGTCCTCCCCTAATGATCTTAGATATGATTGTTTATACAAAATTCGGCCCATTATAGATCATTATAATCTCAAGTTTGCCAAGGTCTACACCCCCCAAAAGCATCTGTCCATTGATGAATCCCTTCAAGGGCAGACTACATTTTCGGCAATACCTGCCCAACAAACTGGCCAGATATGGCATCAATCTCTACCAACTATGTGAAAGCCAAAGTGGCTATACACATAAATTTAGAGTTTACGAGGGAAAAGATTCAAAAATTGAACCCCCAGAGTGCCCCCCTCTCATTGGAATAGCAGGAAAAATGGTATGGGACTTACCCCCTGATAGGTCAAGGGTACAACTTGTACCTTGACAACTTCTACACAAGTGTCCCACTACTGAAATGCCTGTTTTCCAGAGACACTGTTGCATGCGGATCTATCAGACGAAACCAAAAACATCTGCCTAAAAATTTTATAGACCAAAGGATAAGAGTGAGGGAAAGCATGGCAGTTTGCAATGATAACATGTTTAAGTACAAAGACAAGCGTGACGTCTCCCTCACCCTGTGCTGCCGCTGCCACCAATGAACGGAGAGAGGGGCGGAGGAGGGGCGGGTGCACTGCGCCACCAATGATAGGACTTTTCCTACACGGAGCGGTGCCAAGCGATGTTCCAGCACTTCCCATTATTCCTGGGCTCCGTTCGCCTGCGGGTCCTATTACTGTCTCCTGCTCCATATGACAATTACTATCGGAGCAATGCGGATGAGAGATCAGCTTCTCTAGTGGGCGTTCTTTCTCCCTGCTCTGCGATTGGACAGTGCCTCTCCATAATTCAGGTGCATCCACTGCTGGCCTAAATCTATTACCTGGCGTAGAGCGGGGTGTGAAAAGTCACAACCGAATCTGCAACAGATATATTATATGCAAAACATTGGCATATATCTAATAAATGACCCCCTATGTCAATATACAGTAGTGAGCTATAGCATTATTTAAACTGACCAGAACATCCTCCCTCTGGAGGGTTATCAGACAGTTAATAACTCCTAATATAATATGGAAAGTAACCAAACAAATAAAATGTAATTCAAGAAAAGTAAGAAAAGTGTCTTGTTTTAATTAATTTACACTGTTGTGTCGTCAGCAAAAATTATATTTTACTGTGTAAGCCTTCTACAGGGTCATTAATACATATATTAAAAAGAATTGGGCCCAGTACTGATTTCCCTAGTACCCGACTGTTGACGGTTACTCAATCTCGGTATGTACAGTCGTGGCCAAAAGTTTTGAGAATTACATAAATATTGGAAATTGGAAAAGTTGCTGCTTAAGTTTTTATAATGGCAATTTGCATATACTCCAGAATGTTATAAAGAGTGATCAGATGAATTGCATATTCCTTCTTTGCCATGAAAATTAACTTAATCCCCAAAAAACTTTTCCACTGCATTTCATTGCTGTCATTAAAGGACCTGCTGAGATCATTTCAGTAATCGTCTTGTTAACTCGGGTGAGAATGTTGACGAGCACAAGGCTGAAGATCATTATGTCAGGCTGATTGGGTTAAAATGGCAGACTTGACCTGTTAAAAGGAGGGTGATGCTTGAAATCATTGTTCTTCCATTGTTAACCATGGCGACCTGCAAATTAACACGTGCAGCCATCATTGCGTTGCATAAAAATGGCTTCACAGGCAAGGATATTGTGGCTACGAAGATTGCACCTCAATCAACAATTTATAGGATCATCAATAACTTCAAGGAAAGAGGTTCAATTCTTGTTAAGAAGGCTTCAGGGCGTCCAAGAAAATCCAGCAAGCGCCAGGATCGTCTCCTAAAGAGGATTCAGCTGCGGGATCGGAGTGCCACCAATGCAGAGCTTGCTCAGGAAAGGCAGCAGGCAAGTGTGAGCGCATCTGCACGCACAGTGAGGTGAAGACTTTTGGAAGATGGCCTGGTGTCAAGAAGGGCAGCAAAGAAGCCACTTCTCTCCAAAAAAATCAGGGACAGATTGATCTTCTGCAGAAAATATGGTGAATGGACTGCTGCGGACTGGGGCAAAGTCATATTCTCCGATGAAGCCTCTTTCCGATTGTTTGAGGCATCAGGAAAAAGGCTTGTCCGGAGAAGAAAAGGTGAGCGCTACCATCAGTCCTGTGTCATGCCAACAGTAAAGCATCCTGAGACCATTCATGTGTGGGGTTGCTTCTCATCCAAGGGAGTGGGCTCGCTCACAATTTTGCCCAAAAACTCAGCCATGAATAAAGAATGGTACCAAAACACCCTCCAACAGCAACTTCTTCCAACAACAGTTTGGTGAAGAACAATGCATTTTCCAGCACGATGGAGCACCGTGCCATAAGGCAAAAGTGATAACTAAGTGGCTTGGGGACCAAAACGTTGACATTTTGGGTCCATGGCCTGGAAACTCCCCAGATCTTAATCCCGTTAAGAACTTATCCTCGAGGTGGGTGGACAAACAAAAACCCGCTAATTCTGACAAACTCCAAGTGATTATGAAAGAATGGGTTGCTATCAGTCAGGAATTGGCCCAGAAGTTGATTGAGAGCATGCCCAGTCGAATTGCAGAGGTCCTGAAAAAGAAGGGCCAACACTGCAAATACTGACTCTTTGCATAAATGTCATGTAATTGTCGATAAAAGCCTTTGAAACGTATGAAGTGTGTGTAATTATATTTCACTACATCACAGAAACAACTGAAACAAAGATCTAAAAGCAGTTTAGCAACAAACTTTGTGAAAACGAATATTTGTGTCATTCTCAAAACTTTTGGCCATGACTGTACTGTTTAATACCCACCCTCCTGTTTTCTATCTCTGAGCCAGCTACTTACCCTCATACAAACATTTTCCCCCATTCCAAGCATTCTCATTTTTTGTACGGTAACAACCTTTTATGTGGCACTGTATCAAATGCTCCGGAGAAGTCAAGATATGACATCTGTTGACTCACCCAGGTCCAGTCTAGAATTTACTTCCTCATAAAAACTGACTGAATTAGTTTGACATGATTGATTAAAGAATAAACCCTTGCTGATACAGTGTTATACACTTGTTTTCATTGAGGTAGTCCAGAATAGCATCTCTTAGAAAACCTTCAAACAGTTTACCCACAACAGTTTCTGGACTCTGTTAAATGGAATAAGAACTAGGGACAGTAAAACAAGAAAAGGACTTGAGTTTTACAGTTACAAATAAGCTAAGCAGCAGTACTTGCCACAGCTGCAAAAGCAAATTAGGTTTATAAAAAGAGATACAAAGTGATTCCAATGTAACATTACCCCTTTATAAATCCCTTGAGGCGCCATATATTGAATATGGGAATTCGTTTTGGGCTTCATATACCTTTAAAGGATATAGGCGAGCTAGAAAGATGGTGCCAGTGAGAAAGGCAGCCATCACGTCAGCTCCTTACAAACTTTTGATTTTTATGCTGCTTTTTTGTATTTTTTTTTCTCTTTTCTCAATGCTACTTACATCAGATATGATAGAAACATTCTTGTTTCTATTGGATTATAATTAACTGACCCTCTTCCATTGCTGACCTTTGAACTCGAACTGGCCGAAAGATCTCCTGCGGGATAACAATGAACGAGCCCAAAAGCGATGTCTGGCATGGGAGAAGCGAGCCAGTGTCGGGAACAGATTGCGTACATGTGCACACCTCCCTCCTTTCCCCAGTACTTTCCTGGCTAACATGCAGTCATTACAGGATTAGCTGGACAACTTTCGAGCTAGGATTAAGTTCCAGAGAGGTATCTGTGACTGTAACCTCTTCTGCTTCAGCGAAACATGGTTGAGTCCAACAATTCTGGACTATGCTATCCAGCCAGCCAAGTTTTTCTCAGTCGAATGGACAGAACAATGGAGTCGGGGAAATCTAGAGAAGGAAGGGTGAGTCTAATGTCAAATAGGAGATGGTGTAATGAGACAGGTGTTGTCCTCTTGCACATTCTTCCTCACTTAACTTGGAGGTGTTGATCAAATGTCAACAGTTAGCCTACAGTAGAATATAGACAGCACTAACACGGATGGTTCTCTAGGTGAGTTGTATGAGACTCTCTCCCAATATCAGAGGCAACACCGTGACGCTGTACATATTGTAGCAGGCGATTTTAATAGCAGCAACCTTAAATGAGTAATGCCAAATCTGTACCAGCACATAACATCCCTATCAGAGGTGACAGGATATTGGGCCATTGTTACCATTTAAAGAGGGGTATAAGGCACAGCTTCACCCTCCACTTGGCAAATCTGATCACCCTGCTATTTTTCTTATTCCAAAGTATAAACAAAAACTCAAACGGAGCTTCGTTGTGGAAAGAGGTCATGTGGTGGACAAATCGATCAGAGGCTGCCCTGCAAGATACCCTAGATGATGTTGAATGGGATATGTTTAGGCAGAGTTCTGACAACATTAATAAGTTCACAGAGGTAGTTTGTTGTTAAATTATAGATGATGCAGTCCGAAAACATACCATTATATCATTCCCGAATTAGAAGCCGTGGGTAGACAAAACCATCTGGGATGCTTCGTCGGTGTTGAAACTTGGGGTTCAGAGGTGGTTGACCACATTATTCATAGGATGGAAGATCTCTATTGTAATGAGAGGCTCAATAAATTGGGCTTGCCCAGCTTGGAACAAATAGGTATAATTACATGTGTGGTCAATACACACAAGTGGCACATTATTTTGTCATTCCAGTGACTTTACAAATGACCTGGGGACATTGTTTGCATGTTGAGGAAAGGCGATTTAGACATCAATACAGGAAAGGATTCTTTACAGTTAGTCAGAATAGAATGAGGTGGTAATGGCAAATTATATGTCAGCATTTAAAAAAAAGGGCTAGTATCATATCTCATAGCAGGCGGCAACGAGGATTGTAATTAATCAACAATGTTGTATAAGGCTCCATTCACACATCCATATAATGGGTCTGCATCCGTTCCGCAAATTGCGGACCCGTTAATTCTCTATAGGGACGGAATGGATGCGGAGAGCAAAAAATTAGAACATGTCCTATTCTTGTCTGAAAATGGAGGTGCCGGCCGGGTGTATTGCTGATCCGCAATGCACTACGGACGTCTGAATGGACCCTAGTTGGTCTAAAAAAAGTTAAACTTTTGTGGACCTGTGTCTTTTTAAACTGTGTAACTACACTGCCTGTCCAAAGAAAAAAGTTGCCACCTGGATTTAACTAAGCAATTAGTTATGAGCCTCCTATTGGATAATTACTGCATGGGCGATTATCTTTCAGCTGGCAACAAGTTATTTAACCCCAACTGGTGCAATGAGTTGCTTCTCATTTCTTAAACAACCATGTGAAAGACACATCTCATGGCCGTGGAAAATGTTAGTCTGTTTGAGAAGGGTCAAATCATTGGCATGTATCAAGCAGAGAAAACATCTAAGGATATTGCAGAAACTACTAAAATTGGGTTAAGAACTGTTCAACGCATTATTAAAAATTGGAAGGTTAGTGAGGACCCATCATATTCGAGGAAGAAATGTGGTGGGGGAAAAAAAATCTTGATCATGATCGGCGATCACTTTAACGTTTGAAATCAAATCCAAGAAAAAAAACAGTAGAATTCAGGGCTATGTTTAATAGTGAATGTAAGAGAATTTCCACACACAATGCAAAGGGAACTCAAGGGATTGGGACTGAACAGCTGTGTAGCCGTAAGAAAACCACTAATCAGTGAAGAAAACCAGAAAAAAAGTTATAACCGAAATACTTCTCAATAATAATGAGAAAATCATATGTGAGCACCAACTCAATAGATCCGATAAACAAGAACACACATGTACGTAAATCACAAAATATTTTATTCATTAGTCACATTAAGGACAACAAAATAGACAATAGTAAATATAATGAATGACCGCAGTAATGTGGCGGCACTGCAAATCGGCGCCCCACCTAGGTTACACAAAGTGGATATATCCCCTAAGCGCACGTCACCTACTAACTCAGGCTAGTAGGTGACACGCGCTAAGGGGATATATCCACTTTGTGTAACCTAGGCGGGGCGCTGATTCGCAGTGCCGCTACATTACTGCTGTCATTCATTATATTTACTATTGTCTATTTTGTTGTCCTTTATGTGACTAATTAATAAAATATTTTGTGATTTACGTGCATGTGTGTTCTTGTTAATCGGCTCTATAAACCAGAAAAAAGGTTTCAATTTGCTAGTGAGCATAAAGATTGGACTCTGGAGCAATGGAAGAAGGTCATGTGGTCTGAGTCCAGATTTACCCTCTTCCAGAGTGATGGGAGCATCAGGATAAGAAGAGAGGCAGATGAAGTGATGCACCCATCATGCCTAGTGCCTACTGTACAAGCCTGTGGGGGCAGTGCTATGATCTGGGGTTGCTGCAGTTGGTCAGGTGTCTAGGTTTAGCAACAGTATGTGCTCCAAGAATGAGGTCAGCTGACTATCTGAACATACTGAATGACCAGGTTATTCCATCAATGATTTTTTTCTTCCCTGATTGCACAGGCATATTCCAAGATGACAATGCCAGGATTCATCAGGTTCAAATTGTGAAAGAGTGGTTCAGGGAGCATAAGACCTCATTTTCACACATGGATTGGCCACCACAGAGTCCAGACCTTAACCCCATTAACTGCCTCCGGACCGCCTAACGCAGGATCGCGGTCCGGAGGCGGCAGCGCTGCGCAGAGTCACGCATATACGAGTCATCTCGTGAGACGCGAGATGACGCGCTTAGCCGGCCCGCGCATGTGCATCGCGGGCCGGCAAAAGTTAGAGGGGGGTCACGTCACCAGCCTGCCAGCCAATGATCGTGGCTGGCAGACTGGCGATTTTTAAAATCACAAATCACAAGCCATCTAACACATCATATTAGTAAATATGATGTGTTAAATGGCTTCCCTGCTCCTCTGCTGGTCCTTTTCATCGGTTGGTTCCAGCAGAGGAGCAGGCTTCACAGTGAGTAGCACCAAACACTACACATAGCCCCAGATCACCCCCCCTGCACCCCAATTAACCCCTTGATCACCCCTTCTTGCCCCTGTCAATCACTAGTGAAAGTGAAAAAAGTGATCAGTGTAAACTGTCACATTTTTTTTTCACTGGTATTGACCGTTAGGTTTTAGGTATAGTTTAGGCCCCTTGGTTAGGTAGTTTAGCGATCGGTTAGCGCCCAGCCCACCGCACCGCAGTCACTTATTCGCTGATTAGCGTATCTCTAATCAGCTTTTGTACTTTTATAGTATCTGTAAGTGATCAAAACTGATCACAGTCAGATCTATAATTGTATTAGTGTCACCTTAGCTCGCCCTCCACCCAAAACGCACTGTTTGCCCGATCAGGCCTGATCGGTCGCCCACACGTGCGTTCACCCACGCCCGCCCCGCCTCAGTGAAATTATTATTATTTTTTTATCACTGCACAATCACTTTACACGCGCTGCGGCAATAAAAAAAAATCAGTTTTGATATTTTTTTATCAACAGCAGCGGCCTCCGGTACTTTGCTAGCCTCCCATTTGTAAGACAGGCTTGCTTTTTTTCTTGGGTAGTCTCAGGGAATACCCCTAAATTTAGTTGCCCAAATGTCAAACAGGGTATTCTTCTAAAGAGGCCTACAGGCTTCTGACCCAGTCGGATGAGGAATGGGAACCCTCATCTGATGAATCCAGCGGGTCAGTATATGAACCTGTAGAAAGCTGTGGCAGTCTGACCCAAAGTTCGGACGAGGAGGTTGAGGTCCCTGATACCACCAGGCGTACCCGGCCCCGTGTCGCTAGACCACAGGTTGCGCAGGATCCGCTTCAAGGGCAGCAGACTGGGGCTGGCGCTGTCTGATTACCCGGTGAGGCATACACCAGCAGCGCAGCCCTCCCTGGACCTAGTACCAGCACTGCCGTACAACATGGTGAAGTGGCTAGCACCAGAAGGGCAGTTGAAGCTGGTACGGTGGCACGTGCATTAGTTACCCTGTCACAGCCACCGCACAGACGGGCCCGTAGACCCCCTAGAATCCCTGAGGTGCTGGCAAATCATGATTGGCAGTCCCCATCTTCAGCCGCACCATTAGTTCCCCCTTTCACCGCCCAGTCTGGAGTTCGGGTTGAGACAGCTCAGATCGGTTCGGCCCTGGGATTTTTTTAGCAGTTCTTGACTGCGGAGCTCTTGGACTTAGTTGTGGCAGAAACAAACCGGTATGCCACACAATTTATATCCGCCAACCCGGGAAGCTATTATACCCAGCCTTTCCGGTGGAAACCAGTCCAAGTTTCTGAAATTAAAATTTTTCTGGGCCTTCTCCTCAACATGGGTCTAACCAAAAAGCATGAATTGCGGTCATATTGGTCCACGAACCCAATTCATCACATGCTCATGTTCTCTGCTGCCATGTCCAGGGCACGATTTAAGGCCATCCTGCGTTTCCTGCACTTTAGTGATGACACCACCTCCCGTCCCAGAGGCCACCCAGCTTTTGACCGGCTCCACAAAATTCGGCCCCTCATAGACCGCTTCAACCAGAAATTTGCAGATTTGTATACCCCTGAGCAAAACATCTGCGTAGACGAGTCCCTAATACATTTTACTGGGCGCCTTTGCTTCAAACAATACATTCCAAGCAAGCGTGCCCGGTATGGGGTCAAATTGTATAAGCTCTGTGAAAGGGCCACAGGCTATACCCACAAATTTCGGATCTATGAGGGAAAAGATCAGACCCTGGAGCCGGTCGGTTGCCCTGACTACCTGGGGAGCAGTGGGAAGACAGTCTGGGACTTGGTGTCACCCTTATTTGGCAAGGGGTACCATCTTTATGTGGACAATTTCTACACAAGTGTGCCCCTCTTCAGGCATTTGTTCCTAGAACAGATTGGCTGCTGTGGAACCATGCGAACTAGTCGCGCGGGCTTCCCCCAATGGCTCGTTACCACCCGTCTTGCAAGGGGGGAGAGGGCTGCCTTGTGTAACGAAGAACTGCTCGCGGTGAAATGGAGAGACGAGCGTGACGTTTACATGCTCTCCTCCATTCACGCAGGCACGACAATCCAAATTGAGCGAGCAACCCGTGTCATTGAAAAGCCCCTCTGTCCACGACTATAACCTTCACATAGGAGGGGTGGACTTCAATGACCAGATGTTGTCTCCGTATTTAGTTTCCCGACGCACCAGACGCTGGTATAAGAAGGTGTCTGTATATTTAATTCAATTGGCTCTGTATAATAGTTTTGTCCTCTACAGTAAGGCTGGGAGAACAGGATCCTTCCTCAAATTTCAGGAAGAGATCATCGAGAACCTCCTGTATCCAGGAGGTTCCGTGGCCCCATCCACCAGTGTAGTTAGCCGTCTACACGAGCGACATTTCCCCAGTGTCGTTCCTGGTACCTCAACCCAACCGTCACCCTGAAAAAGATGTTGTGTCTGTAGCAGGAGTGGAATAAGGTGTGACACCCGCTATTTCTGTTCTGACTCCTCTGACCACCCTGCCCTATGCTTTGGAGAGTGTTTCCGAAAGTACCACACACAGGTACACCTAGCATAGGGATCACATCTCACAGGACAGGCACACAAGGCTATTAGGGCCCATTCACACACAGCTGCTGCAAACCTCTCCTTTCACCTTTCACCTGGGACAAAGTGCATAACGCACTTCGCCACATCTTTGGGGGCTTTGCACATTGTCCCATGGGGAAGGAGAGGTTTGTCCTATAAAGGTAAACAAAAAAAAAATCACTAGTAAGCAAAAAGGTTAACGTTCAGTTCAAAAAGTTAAAGTTTATATGTTCTGTTCAAAAGTTAATAAAATTATTGCGTTGCGGCCCTTTTTTTTTTTTTTTTTTTTTTTTTTTACCTTCTAGGTGGACCAACCGATCGACTAGCTGCAGCACTGATGTGCATTCTGACAGAAGCATTGCGCTGCTGTCAGATTACACACAAGTCGGTGTATGCGGCGCTGCAAGACAAGATTTCTCCTCTGCAGTAATATATACGTTTGCCGAGGCATATGAGCTGAGGAGGTTTGCTTTGGCAAACACTTTGTATATAAAAATAAAAATCCCGGCAATGATTTATTCATCCACATCGATTGATATGAATGGAGAAATCTGGTTTGCCAGGGCATACGAGCTAAGTGGGCATGGATGTTGGGCGGAGCTCCTATGTCCTGGCAGACGCCTTTCCCCTCCTTTTTTTTTTTTTTTTTTGGCAGAGATTTTTTCATCCACATTGATCGATGCGAATGAAGAAATCTGTGCCGAAAAAAAATAAATCTCATTACCTGTATGCTCAATATAAGGAGAATAGCAGAAACTCCTAATGCTGGCCATACAATGATTGCGGAGACCCTCAAATGCCAGGGCAGTACAAACACCCCACAAATGACCCCATTTTGGAAAGAAGACACCCCAAGGTATTCGCTGAGGGGCATATTGAGTCCATGAAAGATTGAAATTTTTGTCCCAAGTTAGCGGAAAGTGAGACTTTGTGAGAAAAAAAAATTTCCGCTAACTTATGCCAAAAAACTAATTTTTCTATGAACTCGCCAGGCCCCTCATTGAATACCTTGGGGTGTCTTATTTCCAAAGTGGGGTCACATCTGGGGTATTTATACTGCCCTGGCTTTTAGGGGCCCTAAAGCGTGAGAAGAAGTCTAGGATCCTAATGTCTAAAAATGCCCTCCTAAAAGGAATTTGGGCACCTTTGCGCATCTAGGCTGCAAAAAAGTGTCACACGTGGTATCGCCGTACTCAGGAGAAGTTGGGGAATGTGTTTTGGAGTGTCATTTTACATATACCCATGCTGTGTGAGAGAAATATCTTTGTCAAGTCCCAACTTTGTATAAAAAAAATGGGAAAAGTTGTCTTTTGCCGAGCTATTTCTCTCACCCAGAATGGGTATATGTAAAATGACACCTCAAAACACATTCCCCAACTTCTCCTGAGTACGGCAATACCACATGTGTGACACTTTTTTGCCGCCTAGGTGGGCAAATTGGCTCACATTCCAAAGAGCACCTTTCGGATTTCACAGGGCATTTTTTACAGATTTTGATTTCAAACTACTTCTCACGCATTTGGGCCCCTAAACTGCCAGGGCAGTATAACTACCCCACAAGTGACCCCAATTTGGAAAGAAGACACCCCAAGGTATTCCGTGAGGGGCATGGCGAGTTCCTAGAATTTTTTTATTTTTTGTCACAAGTTAGTGGAAAATGATTTTATTTATTTTTTTTATTACAAAAGTCTCATATTCCACTAACTTGCAACAAAAAATAAAAAATTCTAGGAACTCGCCATGCCGCTCACGGAATACCTTGGGGTGTCTTCTTTCAAAATTGGGTCACTTCTAGACCGTTCAAAAACTATGTAATTTTGAGGGATACCCTGGCAGCTTGGCGGAGCATACGTAGACTATACAAATTGCCCATGTATATCACTCCCTATATGCCATTATGGAATCTCCCTGCATTTCCGGAAGGTGGGCGTTCTGGTCTTTTTAGACTGTGGAAGGGCAAGGGGATTCTGGTATTGAAACATTTGCTGAACGAGGGAGGAACTGGGCTCTTATCGTGGCCTGAGGTTCAATCCAAATATCAGATCCCAGCTTCTCATTTTCTGTCATATAAACAGATGCAATCATACTGCGGAGCGCAGTCAGTGAGTCTGGGTGATCCTGAGAGATTGAACTGGTTTGAGGCCCTGGTGGGAACCCAGGAACTCTCTTTATCTGACCTCTATAAAAGAATGCAGAATATCCTCTCTAACCCCATATGGGATAAAGTGTATAAGAAATGGGAAGAAGAACTAGGGGAAGGTGCAGTTACTCCCAAGTTGAGGGAAGGGATGGAAAGAGTGAGGCAGGCGATTACGAGTGAACCGTGGAGGGAGATGCATTTTAGGATCCTCCATAAGGCTACGTATGCCTTTGATCTGTCTTATAGAGATGCACCCGCGCACTATCTGAGATGGTGCCCTAAATGCCTGCACCAGAAAGCTAATCTGTTGCATGGGCTTTGGCATTGCCCTAACTTGAAGTCTCTATGGGAGGACTCTGTCGAATATATCCAGCAGGTTTGGGATATAAAGATACAAATGATACCTTTGCATTGCATTTTCCATTACATCCCACTGGATGAAAGGGGGGAAATAACCCATTCTACTAATATTAAGGGGATACACTTGTTCCTTTTAGCAGTGGTAAAGACCATACTCAGGCACTGGATATATCCCACAGTTCCTACATTTCAGGAGGCATTGGGGACTATGAAATATGTTATGTATCTGGACAGGTTAGATGTGGAAAGTAGCAAGGAGACGTCTGCAAAACGATTCTTTCATACTTGGAAAAGTTTTATTGTATACTCTGACACCGACGGAAATTTCTGAGGTCGTCAGACCTTTTGTGCATACTAAGTGGTATCTAGAAGGGAAATTGAAGGGTACTTTGGGAGGACTGGAGGTGGATTAGGGGTGACAATACTAATGATCGATGTCTCTGCCGCGCTTGAATATGTGATACTTTGCCCGGAGGACTCACTGCGAGATATTGACATGGCATTGCGAGTTGGGAAACAGTTGGGAGGGAAGGGAGGGAGGTGTTTACCCAGGGGGGGAAAAAATTGAAAATTCGGATTAGGCACGTATTACTTGCATGCTGGACAGTCATGTATCCATGCCTGCGAGCATGAGCTGTTGTGATCTGTATACTTGTACACTGCCTTTTTATTCCGAAATAAAAATTGTTTAAAAAAAAAAATTGGGTCACTTAGGGGCCCATATGTGTGTGAAGTAGTTTGCAATCAAAATGTGTAAAAAATGGTCTTTTTACATACACCCATTCTGGGTGAGATAAATATCTCGGCAAAAGACAACTTTTCCCATTTTTTTTTTTATACAAAGTTGGCACTTGACCAAGATATTTCTCACCCAGCATGGGTATATGTAAAATGACACCCCAAAACACATTCCCCAACTTCTCCTGAGTACGGCGATACCACATGTGACTTTTTTGCCGCCTAGGTGGGCAAATGGGCTCACATTCCAAAGAGCACCTTTCGGATTTCACAGGCCATTTTTTAGATTTTGATTTCAAACTAGTTCCCACACATTTGGGCCCCTAAAATTCCAGGGCAGTATAACTACCCCACAAATGACCCCATTTTGGAAAGAAGACACCCCAAGGTATTTCATGATGGGCATAGTGAGTTCATGGAAGTTTTTATTTTTTGGCACAAGTTAGTGGAATATGAGACTTTGTAAGGAAAAAAAAAATCATAATTTTCCACTAACTTGTGACAAAAAAATAAAAAGTTCTATGAACTCACTATGACAGGTGCTCAAAAAGTCAGTCAGAGCTGCTTCAAAAAGTGGAAATTGACATTTTTTGTACCATAGTTTTTAAACGCTATAACTTTTACCCAAACCATTTATTTTTATTTTACCAAAACATTTTTTTTGTTATCAAAGACATGTAGAACAATAAATTTAGCGAAAAATTTATATATGGATGTCGTTGTTTTTTGCAAAATTTTACAACTGAAAGTGAAAAATGATTAGTGTGAGTTTATAGTGGCTCACCCTTCTGCTTACCAGGTTCGGTGCTCTAACTATGATGTGGTTCACCCTAACCACATAAGGAGTTAACAGTAAAGAAATGTATAAATTATAGTGAGCACTCAATATCTGTGGTCATATATCAGGTCTGTTAATATAACTAATTTATTAGATCATGAAATTACGCATACAATAGATAGGATAGAAATAGACAATATAAAATATAGTACCTTAAAAATTATAAATAATAAAATACGGAGAAACACAATTTGTTATACTGATAAGAGCAAATATATCACTAGAAATTGGTCACTTAGGATTAATATTGTGTCCTTATAGAGGCTGCGACTTTGTTCTTATGGGTGTTGCAACATTGTTCCCAACGTTAAATGTCTCAGTTCTATCACTGATATATCCGTGAGTGTAATTATCCAGAGGTACTCACTGTTTGGGGTCCGGCTCGTGTGTAACTGTCCGTGGTGGCGTCCCACCGTGGGTCAGTGCACTCACCCGGTGTGGCGTTTTGGAGTATCTTCCGATGTTCACGATCCGCGGTGTTGTTACGGTAATCCTGCTCCCCAAGAAACCGCTGTGCGCCCCACGTGTAGCTGGCGTCCTGCGTTTTTTGCTGGCACTACACGTGATCAGGGCGCCGGGGAGGTCTTTACCCAATGCAAGGTTGTGGGATATCTCCCGATGTTCAAAGTCCGCGATTACGGTAATCCTGCTTCCAGGTAGCCGCTGTGTGTCCCACGTGTGGCTGGCGTCCTGCGCTTTTTGCCGGCACTCCACGTGATCAGGGCGCCGGTGAAGTCTCTACCTGTGATTGGTTCAAGACTCCTGTGATGGATTAAGAATATTTTTGATCACCGTCTATGCGGTCGTGTCCGTGGTTACGTGTGCTGATCAGCTCCGATGGGTTAAAGTGTCCAGTCGTCTATAAGGATCCCAACCGCTATACGCGTTTCAAGGTCTCTGACCTCTTCCTCAGTAGCTGGTTATGGGATCCAAAGGTACTTCCTTATATCCTTAACCCGTCCAGGATATATAAGGAAGTACCTTTGGATTCCATAACCAGCTACTGAGGAAGAGGTCAGAGACCTTGAAACGCGTATAGCGGTTGGGATCCTTATAGACGACTGGACACTTTAACCCATCGGAGCTGATCAGCACACGTAACCACGGACACGACCGCATAGACGGTGATCAAAAATATTCTTAATCCATCACAGGAGTCTTGAACCAATCACAGGTAGAGACTTCACCGGCGCCCTGATCACGTGGAGTGCCGGCAAAAAGCGCAGGACGCCAGCCACACGTGGGACACACAGCGGCTACCTGGAAGCAGGATTACCGTAATCGCGGACTTTGAACATCGGGAGATATCCCACAACCTTGCATTGGGTAAAGACCTCCCCGGCGCCCTGATCACGTGTAGTGCCAGCAAAAAACGCAGGACGCCAGCTACACGTGGGGCGCACAGCGGTTTCTTGGGGAGCAGGATTACCGTAACAACACCGCGGATCGTGAACATCGGAAGATACTCCAAAACGCCACACCGGGTGAGTGCACTGACCCACGGTGGGACGCCACCACGGACAGTTACACACGAGCCGGACCCCAAACAGTGAGTACCTCTGGATAATTACACTCACGGATATATCAGTGATAGAACTGAGACATTTAACGTTGGGAACAATGTTGCAACACCCATAAGAACAAAGTCGCAGCCTCTATAAGGACACAATATTAATCCTAAGTGACCAATTTCTAGTGATATATTTGCTCTTATCAGTATAACAAATTGTGTTTCTCCGTATTTTATTATTTATAATTTTTAAGGTACTATATTTTATATTGTCTATTTCTATCCTATCTATTGTATGCGTAATTTCATGATCTAATAAAGTAGTTATATTAACAGACCTGATATATGACCACAGATATTGAGTGCTCACTATAATTTATACATTTCTTTACTGAAAGTGAAAAATGTAATTTTTTTTGCAAAAAAATAGTTAAATTTCGATTAATAGCAAAAAATGTCAGCAGCAATAAAATACCACCAAATGAAAGCTCTATTAGTGAGAAGAAAATGAGGTAACATTCCTTTGAGTGGTAAGTTGCACGACTGAGCAATAAACAGTGAATGTAGTGTAGTGCAGAAGTGTAAAAAGTGGCCTGGTCAATTAAGGGTGTTTCAGCTAGGGGGGTTGAAGTGGTTAAGAATCTTTGGAATGTGCTGGAGAAGGCTTTGTCAGACTCTACTATCATCAATGCAAGATCTTGATGAAAAATGTATGCAACACTGGATGGAAATTAATCTTGTGACTTTGCAGAAGCTTATCAAAACAATGCCACAGCGATTGTGTGCCGTAATCAAAGCTAAAGGCGGTGTGATCTTCTCTTTTTTTTTTTTTTTTTTTTTTTTTTTTTTTTGACAGGCAGTGCATGTAACAGCATCCCTGCTGTAAGTCTCTTGCTAAATACTTGGTTACATAGTGCGGTTGAAAAAAGAGACAAGTTCATCGAGTTCAACCAAGGTATAGATAGGATGTAAATTTAGTAGAGAGTAAGATTCAGACTTTTACATAGTCACATAAGCTTTAATGTTATTTAAAGAATTCATCAAAACCTTTTTAAAACCATCAACTCTTGCTGCTGTGACTACCCCTTGAGGCTATATGCATACGACCGTATGTATTTTTAGGACCTGCAAAATACGGATACGGGCTATGTGCATGCTGCATTTTGTTGCAGACCCATTGACTTCAATGGGTCTGTGGTGCGCGATTTGCAGCCAAGTATAGACATGTTCTATAATTTGTGGATCAGACATACAGATTCGGACAGCACACATGTGCATATTCCAGATGAGGATGCACCAGAGCTTTGTACGATGGTAATATTACCTCCCTGTCCCACCAGTCTATGCATCTTTTAATACATGAAATTATCCTGCTTGCCTTAGAGACAGCTGATTGAACCCAGATCCTTCTCTACAAGTGAATGTCCCAGTGTTACACCACCCTAGAACATATGCATTTATATTAGTACCCAGATGCATAACTTCCATTTATCCACATTTAATCTCATTTGCCAAATAGTTGCCCAAACACTGAATGTCCAAGCGAGATTGTAGTTTATGGACATCTTCCATAGACGGCACAAAAAAACATAACTTGCTATCATCTGCAAAAATAGAAACAATGCTAGTATCTCTATTTTTAACTCTATAAAACACACCTAAGATTTTAGAGGAGGAAACTAAGAAAAAAAATTTTTTCGTCAGACCTGAGATTAGACAATTAGACCTCCAATCTTCATCAGACATCCAAAGCAGATGCCCCCAATCATTACCAGACCTCAGATCAGATTTCCCAATCAGCCCCCCCCCAATTTTTAATAGCTCTCAGATCAGACCCACAATCGTCATCAAACCTCAGATCAGACAGGAAAATAAATAAAACAACTTGACTCTTCTGCCATACCGTGGTGCCAACTTCCTGCAGATCCAGAATACTCTTCCTGCAGTCGCCGCTGCCTGGTCTTCCACCAGCGCACTGTGACCTGACATTGCACAGCAACAAGTCAGAGCGTGCTTTCTTGCACTACAGCTTAATGCTATAGTATCGCCCGGAGTACAGCCATTACTAGCAATACTACACTTATCTCTCTCTTCACCTCCTGCATACTAATGAGTGCTTCTATAATGAAAGCGCTCATTAGTATTTGCTTTATTAGATACTGCAATTTTTAGTCACTTTTGCAGGGGAAAAAATGCGTCTTATAAAGTGAAAAATATGGTAACCTAGCACTGAACCTTGGAGTACACCACAATTATCCCTACTAATTTTACCCAGCTGCACATGGCAACCACAGCAGCTGCAACAAAAGCCACCATTCATCACTGCCCCATGTGAACAGTTCTCAAAACTCACCTTTCAATGTGGTCTCAGAAACAAAACGGAGACCAAATAGGTGATTTTAATTAGCGGAAGACTAGATAAGGATTTATACCTATGTCATTTGACAGGGAGGAGTGCTGATACCACAAAAAAATTAACATACAGAACTGCAAGTATACTGTACCTTGTATCTGTAAAATAAAGAAATGGATAGCACAGAATGATCTATTGCTTCTCAGCATAAATTTCTAAACCAGTACACCAGGCACTTTGTATATGTTTTGATCAGAATTTGTAGGCCCACCCAGCTTGTCAAGATGGCCTCTTTCAAGTGGGTCCCTATTTTAGTTTGGCACAGGACAACATGCGGTCCACCGCTGCCACAACAACGCAGGTGGTGCGACGCAAGAACACCCCTGCTGTCAGGCTAAACCCTCTTGGCACTGGGCCCCACCAACCCACAGACACAGAGCCACAGCAACAGCCACCATGCAGCACTGCACCATATGAATAGATCATAAAAGCTTGCCTTTGCATGTGAATTCAGAAACCAGACTGACACCTAGATTGAATGGGAGGAGAGCTGACCATGAAAAAAACAAAGTGAAGAAACAGAACTGCAAATATGCCAATCTGTAGAAAAATAGACATGGATAGCACATTCGCATACCCATCAATATCCCAAGACAGTCTCTGTAGTTTCTCCCTGGCAAGACAAGTCATTGCCATCGTTGCTACCTTTCTTGTGCTGGGTTGTGAAATCATATATTGCTAGAAAGCCAAACTCCATCTCAGCAGCTCCCTGTTACCACCTTTCACCCTGTGTAACCAACTAAGTCACTACTGTGAGTCGTCCATAAAGGTAGGGCTGCAACTTCTGGAAGTTGCAGAATGGCCAAACATTCCCTGATTTAAAGTGACTGTAAAGCACTGCGGAATATGTTGGCACTGTATAAATAAAGATTGTTATTCTCTACAATGGAACAAGCCACCTCCCTCGGGAGAAGCTTTCTGCTCAAGTATATTATTGGATGTTACTTCGACAGATTTACCTGGCTGAGCACAGTGCCAAAGCCATAGGCATTGGCATCAGTCCGCACCACGCATTTGCAGGTAAAGTCCGGACTAGGCAGTTTCTCCTTCGTGAGGTCAATTTAGCAAGGGTGCTATAGTTAGGAATAAACTTCCTGTAGTACCCTGCAGTCCCTAAAAAGGACATGACCTGTTTTTTTTGTTTTGGGAGTGGGCCAAGCAGATGATCTATGTTCCCTGGTTTGGATTTCATTGTCCCTCCACTCACTGTGTCCAAAGTCCTGTACCTCTGTCATGGTTATCTGACACTTCCCAGGCTTGATTGTCAGGCCTGAGGTGTGAATTCGCCTGAGCACCTGGGACAGGTGTGACTGAAGACAGTCATGTCATCCAGGTATGCCACTGCAAACCCTTCAAACTCCTCAAGCAGCTGTTTAATCACATGCTGGAAAGTGAAGAGTGCATTTTGTATGCCAAAGGGCATTACTAGGTACTCATAGAACCAAAAAGTAGTAATGAAGGCGATCTAAGAATGAACAAACCAGTTTGGTCCGAACTTTGCTATATTTGGAATGGCAGGTGAATTCAATTGGTTTCTAGAGCTCCTGCACTCAATTGTATCTGCCTCCACTGGACGCAAATACAATTGAACAGCTCTATAAAAATATCACATGAACTAACACTCAGGTAAACACAGTAAAAAAATTAATTTAAAAAAAAAACTGCTTAAAAAAAAACATTTTTTGGTCACCTTTAAAGTCACTAAATGTCACTAAAAGTGCAACACCAATAATATATATATATATATATATATATAGTAAAGAAAAAAAGTTTGGACACACCACCTCATTCAAAGAGTTTTTTTTTTTATTTTCATGACCATGAAAATTGTAGATTCACACTGAAGGCATTAAAACTATGAATTAACACATGTGGAATTATATACATAACAAAAAAGTGTGAAACAACTGAAAATGTCATTTTCTAGGTTCTTCAAAGTAGCCACCTTTTGCTTTGATTACTGCTTTGCACGCTCTTGGCATTCTCTTGATGAGCTTCAAGAGGTAGTCACCTGAAATGGTCTTCCAACAGTCTTGAAGGAGTTCCCAGAGATGCTTGGCACTTGTTGGCCCTTTTGCCTTCACTCTGCAGTCCAGCTCACCCCAAACCGTCTTGATTGGGTTCAGGTCTGGTGACTGTGGAGGCCAGGTCATCTGGCGCAGCACCCAATCACTCTCCTTCATGGTCAAATAGCCCTTACACAGCCTGGAGGTGTGTTTAGGGTCATTGTCCTGTTGAAAAATAAATGATGGTCCAACTAAACGCAAACCGGATTGAATAGCATGCCGCTGCAAGATGCTGTGGTAGCCATGCTGGTTCAGTATGCCTTCAATTTTGAATAAATCCCCAACAGTGTCACCAGCAAAGCACCCCCACACCATAACACCACCTCCTCCATGCTTCACGGTGCGAACCAGGCATGTAGAGTCCATCCGTTCACCTTTTCTGTGTCGCACAAAGACACGGTGGTTGGAACCAAAGATCTCAAATTTGGAGTCATCAGACCAAAGCACAGATTTCCACTGTCTAATGTCCATTCCTTGTGTTCTTTAGCCCAAACAAGTCTCTTCTGCTTGTTGCCTGTCCTTAGCAGTGGTTTCCTAGCAGATATTCTACCATGAATGCCTGATTCACACAGTCTCTTCTTAACAGTTGTTCTAGAGATGTGTCTGCTGCTAGAACTCTGTGTGGCATTGACCTGGTCTCTAATCTGAGCTGCTGTTAACCTGCGATTTCTGAGGCTGGTGACTCGGATGATCTTATCCTCCGCAGCAGAGGTGACTCTTCGTCTTCCTTTCCTGGGGCGGTCCGCATGTGAGCCAGTTTCTTTGTAGCGCTTGATGGTTTTTGTCACTGCACTTGGGGACACTTTCAACGTTTTCCCAATCTTTCGGACTGACTGACCTTAATTTCTTAAAGTAATGATGGCCACTCGTTTTTCTTTACTTAGCTGCTTTTTTCTTGCCATAATACAAATTCTAACAGTCTATTCAGTAGGACTATCATATAACTGTGTATCCACCTGACTTCTCCACAACGCAACTGATGGTCCCAACCCCATTTATAAGGCAAGAAATCCCACTTATTAAACCTGACAAGGCACACCTGTGAAGTGAAAACCATTTCAGGTGACTACCTCTTAAAGCTCAGCAAGAGAATGCCAAGAGTGTGCAAAGCAGTAATCAAAGCAAAAGGTGGCTACTTTGAAGAACCTAGAATATGACATATTTTCAGTTGTTTTACACAGTTTTTTGTTATGTATATAATTCCACGGGTGTTAATTCATAGTTTTGATGCCTTCAGTGTGAATCTACAATTTTCATAGTCATGAAAATAAAGAAAACTCTTTGAAGGAGACGGTGTGTCCAAACTTTTGGTCTGTACTGTATATGTATATATATATATATATATATATATATATCTATATCTATACTGTATTTTTTGCCCTATAAGACGAACCTAGGTTTTTGGGAAGGAAAATAAGAAGAAAAAAATATTTTTAACCAAAAGGTGTGCTTTTGGTGGGTTTGGAACTAATGGTGGTCTGTGGGTGACGGACACTGTTATGGGGGTGGGGGATCTGTGGATGATGGACACTGTTATGGGGGGGATCTGTGGATGACTGACACTGTTATGGGGGGGGATCTGTGGATGACGGACACTGTTATGGGGGGGGATCTGTGGATGACGGACACTGTTATGGGGGGGATCTGTGGATGACGGACACTGTTATGGGGGGATCTGTGGATGACGGACACTGTTATGGGGGGGGATCTGTGGATGACGGACACTTATGGGGGGGATCTGTGGATGACGGACACTGTTATGTGGGGGGATCTGTGGATGACGGACATTGTTACGGGGGGGGGGATCTGTGGCTGGCACTGTTATATATGTGCCACCCACAGACCCCCCCAGCCCATAACTGTGCCATCCACAGACCCCCCCCCCCCAGCCCATAACAGTGCCATCCACAGACCCCCACCCCTTAACTGTGCCATCCACAGATTCCGTGTATGTCCCCGCCCCTGCCCCACCAGT